>NC_143393.1:20261239-20533739 GCF_980474605.1 Leiobunum rupestre | reverse complement strand
ACATTAAAATTATACATCATTCGTTTCATAGCAGGTGGACTGTTCAGTGTATATTGAAATAAATTTCTGTTTCTGGAATGGTGAGCACTACAATTAAAATAAATACCATTTAAAATATCACTACACTCAATTTTCCCAATAATTACTCGATGTAAAAATTTAATATCGGATTTTATCAAGCTCGTCTTGATCGAGTCAAGCTTAAGAAAATTTGAAGTGATAGGAAAGAAATTTTTGTAAAGGAAAATAAATTTGTTTAAAATTTTTTCTAATTTCAAAATATTTGTGTCACAAGTGTTACTATAAATAACAGAACCATATAGTGTTGAGGACATGACTAAAGTGTTAAAAAGAGTTAGAAAACAAGTTCCAGAATTTAATTGTCGAGCTAATCTAAAACTAATCCCTAATTGTTTTTGGCATTTTAAAATCAATTGTTGAATATTATAAGAATAAAGTAATTTTTTGTCAAAATAAAAACCTAGGTCTTTTGTAAAGTTGTCTCTTTCTAAAACTTTTGAGTTAAGCTCATAGTTATAAAATATGGTGCTGGTTTTCCGGGAATAGGTTACAACAATCGTTTTTCCATTATTTATCGGCAAATTATTAGATAGAAACCATGATTTCAAGTTATATAAGTCGCCCTGAAGTCTCTCACAATCGGACGGAGAACGTATATTTTTAATGAGTTTATGGTCATCGGCAAATTGTAGAAGCTTGGAATGCGAGACCACAGACGGAAGATCGGATATATAAATGTTAAAAAGGAGTGGTCCAAGTGATGAACCCTGAGGGACGCCACAATGAACTGGATAATTGATGTTAGATATTTCACCATTGCACTTGATGAAGTTCAATCTTTCTTTTAAGTAGTCATTGCACCATTCGAGGAGAGTTCCGGACAGACCATAGGCAGCGAGCTTCTTAACCAGGCGTGGATGAGACACTCGGTCAAACGCCTTCGAGAGATCAATATAAACTGTGTCGACCTGGCCGCGGTTGGTAACGATAGGTTCGACATAATTTATAAAAGATAGAAGATTAGTCTCTACTGTTCTGCCCTTGAAAAATCCATGCTGTGTGTCGGGGATAAAACGTTTGAACCAATTGTACAAGTGGTCTTCCATGACATAGTCAAAAATCATGGCCAGAGCGCAAAGTACGGAAATCGGACGGTAGTCCTCAGGATTACCCTTAAATCCTTTTTTAAAGATTGGCGAGATCACTGCACGTTTCCAGTTGCGTGGAAATACACCGAACTTTAACGAAGTATTGAACAAATAAGTAAGTGGTGCTGTTAGGGGTTCCATACAACCCTTCAAAATAAAGTTCGGTATTTTGTCCATACCGCAAGTCGTAGTAGGTTTTAATTTTTTCGTGGCTCGAGTCACGTCGGCTTCGATGATATTTAGGTAAAAGAATTCATTTGGCGAAGGGAAATCTGGGCCCGGGACAAATGACGGATCGCTATCGTCCACGGCAATAGACGAAAAGACACGAGAGAATGCATTCGCTATAGAGGCGTTGTCGGTTAAAACCTTGTCACCATCAATAAGACTAATCGAGTGATAAGTAGTGTTCCTTCGCTTATTGATGAAAGACCAAAAATTCTTCGAATTATTTTTAACTGAGTTGGCCACGGTTTGAAGGTACGTTGCTTTATCCCTTGTAATTAATTTTTTGGTGAGAGCACGTTGTTCGTTGAACTGTGTTCTATTGTCGTACGACGCCAGCCTTTTGAGCTTACGATGTAGATACTTTTTCCTCTTTAATGCCTTAATAAGGTCTTGAGAAAACCACTCGGGAAAGCGTTGCTTGTTTTTATGAATGTTCAGATTCTTCCCAGATTTGCGCTTAGGTATAAATTTTTCCATCCCTCGTGTGACTGTGTCAGTAATAAAATCGACAGCAACGTTTACGTCGTCGGTGTCGTAAACAGGGGCCCAATCTACAGAATCAATATATCTATAAAGGGAAAAATAATCCCCCTTTTTATAAATATATGGAATAATATCTAGAGGAGCGGAATGCTCCAAATAACCATGGTACGTGACGACAAATGTAGGGTGCAACTTGTCTTCCTTCACCAGTGGCGAGTGTGGGCTGATACTTAAAAAGTTATTGTTTGTTATGCACAAATCCAAAGAGTTACCTTGAAAGTTAGTGATACTATTTTTTTGTGTGAAATTGCAGAACTGCGCAATATTAATAATAATCTCGGCTTTAAGTTTGACATAATAAGAACATTCTGAGAAATCGAGTGTTCTCCAACACACCTTCGGTAAGTTGAAGTCTCCCAGGATGATAACCTCGCCGTCGTAAGATGGCAGGAAAGAACGTAAGTGGATGTCTAATTTTTCATAAGATTCGACAGTGGCGCATGGTGGTAAGTAGATATTTCCAATTAATAATTTCCTTTTGTTTTTTAGTCCAATCTCAACCCAGACAGTTTCAAAGTCGTTTTCCAAGTCTTCTCTTCTTAAAGATTTTATATCATTCGAAATGGCGATGAGTGCACCTCCACAAGGCCCATCACGGTCACTTCGATGTACCGTATAGTTAGCGGGGAAATAGTCTTGATTAAATTGGTTTGGGGTAAAAAACGTTTCAGTGATACAATACAATGTATGATTGGAATCACTGACGCCTTCGAAGAATTCGTCGGCTTTAGTGCAAAGGCCACGGACATTCTGGTAGAGGATAGTTATTTTATTATAGTCCATGCTTAGTGAGATTTGAGGTCATGTCTTGGTCAACAGCACTGACTATTTGATTGTCTACGGGGATGGCTGATGTGTCAAAATTGTACTTCTGTTCATCCTTGAGTTTTCCGAAAAACTCGGTAATCAAACAATCCCTTGGGAAATTATCAGGATTCGAAAGTCTCTGGAATTCGTCATCATTACACGTGACGTGGAAGGACGCGTAACTTGGAAATTTAGTTTTCATGCGTATGCAGACGACAGAAGTAAGATCAGTATCAGACTCTATATACTCTTTGAGTTCCTGATTAGATACATTAGTTGGTAGTCTGGAGATAAAAATTGCTTTCTTGCGGGGTTCCCTAGTGTGCTTAGCAACGGCTTTAATAGTCTCTACATTCTTTCCGCCGGTGAGTAATATTTTTTTATTTTTGTTTGTGGCATTCTGATCTAATTTCTGTTGATTTTTGAGGGGATTACCAATAGCATGTTCAAAAAACCGACTGTTGGTAGGACGTTTTTTGAGTGCGTTGGCATAAGCCGAGCGAGTTCTTTTAACTTCCGTAAAATCATCTGTTATAACGTCTTTTTCAATCTGATAATGATCGCGCGACAAACCGTTTTTTTCGGTGTCTACTTTTTTAACAGTTACTTCTTTGCGTAGCTGAGATATTTCGATTTTGCAGTCCCCGAGTTCTAGTTTTAGGTCTTTAATTAGTAAAATCAGAGTTGTTAGGGTAGACTGCATAACGTCAAGAGGACAGTTTTTGAACTGCGCACGGACGTCATTTAGAACATCTTCTAAAATTTCACAGGAGTTAGGCTTACCGTCCAAGCGATTTTTCTTAGAAGTATCTTCATCGTGAGATTCATCCAGGGCTAATGTACTCAGGGTAGTATCTGGCCTACCCGGCGTTAAGATTAAAGAATCGTCGTTTTTTGAATTTTTGCATTTCTGACACTTAAATATTGATTCGCCATCCTTGAAAAGGAATGGCAAGTCCTTGTCCATGATATTATAGCAGGCAGTGTGAGAATTCTTTAAACAATTGTGACAACGAATTTTGCCTTGCTTACCGTGAATGCCATAGTCACATTTGTCACACAATCCCGCTTGACCTTGAATTGGAGTTTTCTTTGTATTTGCCGTCGTCTTTTCGGGTTTTTGTTGATTAGCACTAGCTTTAAAACTCATAATATCGCAAAGAAACGGCCGAGAACGGCTAGGCCTAGGCCGCGGGTAAAGCGTTAAAACTCACGATAGCAGAGCCAGAAAAAAAGTGCGACCGCCTTGGGCGAGGGCTGAATTATATATATTATATATTATATATATATATATATATATATATATATATATATATATATATATATATATATATATATATATATATATATATATATATATATATATATATAATATTAAAAAAATGGAATATATATATATATATTAAAAAAATGGAATATATATATATATTAAAAAAATGGAATATATATATATATATTAAAAAAATGGAATATATATATATATTAAAAAAATGGAATATATATATATATTAAAAAAATGGAATATATATATATATATTAAAAAAATGGAATATATATATATATTAAAAAAATGGAATATATATATATATTAAAAAATGGAATATATATATATATTAAAAAATGGAATATATATATATATTAAAAAATGGAATATATATATATATTAAAAAAATGGAATATATATATATATTAAAAAAATGGAATATATATATATATTAAAAAAATGGAATATATATATATATTAAAAAAATGGAATATATATATATATTAAAAAAATGGAATATATATATATATTAAAAAAATGGAATATATATATATATTAAAAAAATGGAATATATATATATATTAAAAAAATGGAATATATATATATATTAAAAAAATGGAATATATATATATATATATTAAAAAAATGGAATATATATATATATATATATATATATATATATATATATATATATATATATATATATATATATATATATATATATATATATATATATATATATATATATATATATATATATATATATATATATATATATATATATATATATATATATATATATATATTCCATTTTTTTAATTTCCGTTAAATCCTACTTACGAGGAGACTACCCGAGGTGATAATCACCGACTTTGTTGAAACTAGGTGGGTATGTAGACCTTATGGTAACTTGAAATTTCACCAAGGGAAAAGTTACAATGGGCATTAGTTTGGCCATGGCAACCGAAAATGTTTTTGACTACACAGTCCCATTGAAAATAAAAATTTATCAATTTTTACATATTTTGATCAAATTGACCAAAATTCATCAAAATATCATAAAATATTTTTCACAGGGGGTACCCTTAGAAGTGCTCAGATTCCCATGTTATTTTCAATGAGAAAATATACATACTGTGTTGTCAAAAACATTTTCGGTTGCCATGGCAAAACTAATGCCCATTGCAACTTTTCCCTTGGTGAAATTTCAAGTTACCATAAGGTCTACATACCCACCTAGTTTCAACAAAATCGGTGATTATCACCTCGGGTAGTCTCCTCGTTAGAAATATTCTAAAAATATTCAGCAAAATTAAACATATTTACTTTGGTTAATTGTCTTCGAAGTAAGTTTTCAACTAAATAAAACTTCTCTATATAATTTTGGTACTTTATTAAAATTTTTTGGTGGATTATTGACTGGGAGTCACAACTTGAAAACTTACAGATGCACGTATAGCTACACGTTTTCGACTACACAACGTAAAATTTATAATTATTACATCCCTTTATTTGTGTAGGCGATAAAAAATTTATTACATTCTTGCTATAAAGCTAAATTTTAAGCCGCTGATAACAGTCTTACGAAACTTAGGCCATTTTCACACTTGACGGAAAATCTGGAATTGACTGCGGACCATGGTTACAGCCAACACCCAATTTTACGCCGATAGATTTCCGTCGAGTGTGAAGTCGTCTTCATAATATTTCAGTCGCTTTTTGACGATTAACATACACGTTTATTACCTGATTTATGTAAAGCGAAAACCGCCTTATAAAAACCCACAATATATTTCTTTAGATAGAAAAATTAGATATTTTTTAGAAGTTTATAAAAAATAGATCTTTCCGTATTTGATACTGTTAATCGATCTTTGATATTGGCGAAAGTATTGAGTAGTAACATTTATCGTTTACCAGTTTTGGAATATACAGGGTGTTTAAAAATTTTATGCAAAAATTTTAAGGAGTTGTAGGGGATGATTTGAGAAGTATACCTGTTTTCCCCCATTATCCTACGATGAGTGAAAAGAGCGCCAGAGAGCTTCAAAGTGTGGTCTACTAGCAACTGGAAGTAGGCTACAACAAGCGCAAAACCAAGCAGCAGGGAAATGCGATTATTAAGGTTTGGGTTCGTGTGATACGTAAAAAAGGACTTTGTAAAAAATTCGAGGTAACCAGCGTAAAAAAGTAAACTTAAACAGAATTTAAAGTCCATGCTTACTTCCAGGGGCTAGTAGGCCACACTTTGAAGCTCTCTGGCGCTCTTTTAACTCATCGTAGGAAAATGGGGAAAAAACAGGCATACATCTCAACTCACCACTACAACTCCTTAAAAGTTTTGCATAACCTTAAAAAACACCCTGTAGATATAATTGCTGCTTGGTTTGGCGCTTGTTGCAACCTACTTCCAGGGGCTAGTAGGCCACACTTTAGCCAGGTTCACACTTACCCCTAAAATCGCTTCGTTTTACATAACTAGTTTTCCAAACTAGCGTGGGAAATCGCTTGGTGTTGGTTCGGGAAGCAATTCGTCCAAGTCGGTTCGCTTAGAATCGCTTTCAAAACGACAAGGCGGGGAATTGAAATTGCCCGTATTTTCCAAAATAATGGGAATAAAATTCTAAATAATGGCAAATAATATTACTGTATGTATAGTAAACATGATTAACTAATTGTTTTGGGCTACATTTTAGTATTTCCAAAATTCTGGTCATAATTTGAAATAACGTTAAGCCTTGGCTATAAGCGAACATTGGTGAACCAAGAATTATCTTCGGTGGTCAAAACTGGCATTCAAAACCAACCTAAACTGGGTGTTAAGCTCTAGTGTGACCGTGGCTCTTTTCACTCATCGTAGGAAAATGGGGAAAATACAAGCATACTTCTCAACTCACCCGATACAACTCCTTTAAATTTTTTGCATCACCTTTTGAAACACCCTGTAGAGGGCGCTTTTTTTTGTGAAACGTGGAAGCGGCAAAAAGTTGTCGCGGCGTAAAGCAGTAGTCATCATTCACTTCGGGGGAATCTGGTCCGCGTTTATGCGCGAAAGAGTCGAAGAATTTAATCTATCATCATTTCATCTCGAGCTTACAAAAATAAAGCAAAGAGAAGAAAAAGTCGGTAAATAGTTTCGTTGGCTCATATATTTGGGATTAACATTCTCTACCTTCCGAGGCCTAGTTATTTCATTGAAATGCCACTGCCTTCGCCTTAGGGTACAAAGTTCGTTGGTGAATTCAACTTTGATATTTCCGCTACACCAAAAGTAAATCAACGCCTGTAAATGACATTTTGAGTTGTAAACTAGACGCCTGAAGAGGTATTTCGACCCGAAAGCTAGCGTTGGTAATTGTATTTTTAACTCTACAATAAAATTGTAAAACCATGATGTATCCGTTGCGAAGCATTAAAAAATTTTAAATCTACATTTTGAGATAGTCCTACCGTTGTAACTTTATTGACTAGTGTTATAATTCGGTTTCCCCTTTCCGTAAAAACTCGTTGAGGTTAGCGGTAATAGTGAGTGTCGGGAACTGTTTGCTCGCGTAGCACGAAGGGCTTGCCACCACCCTCCTAAGCATTGTAACCCAGCCACCTGTTTAAAGGCAATATAAGTCGCTAGATGACTCGGGCCTAAGGTGGTGCCTTGGGTATTAGCCTAGCTGATTAATTGATATCAAATTAAACTTTTCTATTCTGATATTTCTCTGCATCTAGAAGTAAATGAACAATGCAGGTTTGATACAAGTTTTACACTTGTAATAATTTAATCCCAATCAAATTTGTCAAAATAGCATTTGTTTGAGCATTCTTTCTTACTATTTAATTGCAGTTAAATGGAATATATCTAAAAATTGCGTGAACCACCCGAGCTATAACCATTTAACCATATTATTACGCAAGTGTTGCTAAACTACCGTGTATATTACCATATAAGATTTAAAAGAGATAAACATTCAAATAGTTACGCCATCTCAATACCAAGTGGCTAAATCGCAAATAATATCTGAATAACTACGATTTTTTAAAAGACGTATCGAGTATAGTTCAAGTTACAGTAGGTATCTGTTTTCTTAAAATGTTTTTTACAAGTAGTGATAACTGCAGTTGAACAGTGGGTATGCATATACTCTATTTTTGTTGAAAGAAACTAAAGCCCAGTTCACACTATACAATTAATTGGGCCACTTAATTGTATCCAATTAATTGTAAGCTAGAAAATTGCATAGTGTGAACAGAAATATTGTAAAAATGTTACCAGCTATTTCTGTTCACTCTATGCAATTTTCTTGGTTACAATTAGTTGGATACATTTAAGTGGCCCAATTAATTGTATAGTGTGAACTGGGCTTAATACATTTTTATCTAAAACCAAACAACCATGATAACATATATTTAAATATGGACAAAATGTTCTAAATTCATTTGTCTTTTTAAGGCATAAAATTATTTTGACCATGAAAATTACCATATCGACCTTCAAAATGGTGATCTCGCTCATCCAAAGGTTTATCTCGACAATAAACTAAAATCGTATAATAAAAAAACCTACTGTAAACAGGCCGATTTTGACCTTCAAAATGACCATCTCGACCTTCAAAACAATAATGTCGCTCATCCAAAGGTTTATCTCAACAATAAACTAAAATCGTATAATAATAATAAAAACTATTCTAAACAGGCCGATTTCGACCTTCAAAATGGCCATCTCGACCTTCACAATGGTGAAATCGACCTTCAAAATAGTAATGTCGCTCATCAAAAGGTTTATCTCAACAATATACTAAAATCGTATAATAATAAATAACTTATGTGATGTGAAATAAATTGAAATTGAAAAAATTGAAATTGAAACTACCGTAAACAGGCCGATTTCGATCTTCGAAATGGCCATTGGGAATTAAATAATATTTTTTAGTAAACGATATTAATTTATTTTTAACATATTCCATTTTGTACCCATCAAAATCATCCACAAAACGTAGTAGATTATTTTAACCTCGTCGAATTTAAATTCCTTTTCTTCTCGAAAACAATGTGGGAAAAAACTGAACATCGGCGACCTTGGGCAATATATAAATACAACATGCACATTTGGGTTTTTGTTGCAAAAACTTGGAATATTCGGTGGTTTTTTCCGCGTCAAATTCGTGCGAACGGAAGCCAGCACTTTCCCGGCTTGCCGAATTTCTTTAGTCGTATTTTTATTTAAGTACTCGTTGAAAGTTGCGTGGGCGGAAGAGGCTAATTTGGCCAAGTATTCGACCTCCAAAAAATGAGAGGAAAATCTCCGAAAAAGAGAGAGCCGGCTACGGGTCACGACTTCCAGCCAGCCTCTATTTCGGCTGCTTTCTACTGAGAAATATCCGAGCAAATAGGTTAAAAATTACACAGCCAGAGATCTTTATATCGTCCGTTTCCGGTACCTATTATAAACTGGCGTTTTGATTTCGCTCTCTCACCCCCGCCATTTCGTAAATGCCTCATTTTTACGAGTATAGCGGAAATGCTCCATATCCGGCTTTATTAACCGTGATTTACTGGAATTATATTCCACTTCGCTTGACTGTCAGAGCCATCTATCGGAATAAATTGAAAGCTCCGTTTCGTTGTGGAAATTACCGTTCCGTTACTTGCGCGTTCATTCGTAATTATCATTAATAATTATTATTTCTGCCGTATCCTTAATGCATTAATTCTTATTACTACAAAGAATTTAATTACACTACTGAGAACGTATAAGTCTAAGTCGCCGAACGTTATCCATGATGGCTGACCAATAATATTGGCGTTTTAAAGCACGTGACGGCTGGCAAATTAAGATAGTGATACAAACTTATCATCGTCTGCCGTTTCGTCTGCAGCTGTGTTTTTTTATCTGTCTGAATTTTTGGCTGATACCAGTAATTTGATAGATTAAGTTATTAAAATTATATTGTAGTGATTTCGTAGTTCTATATAAAAAGATCGTAAACGTTTTAATTTCCAAAGTAAAACCATTGAATTGGGAAGATTATATTCCCAACACACTGAATAAATCCATTTCCCCGGTAATCCAGTTGTCAACTCACAAAGTGTATATGCTCTTCAGAGTTATTAAAACAACTGTCGGCTCTATCATTGCCACCCCTGTATAATGATAAGGCCGTTGTTATTAGAGATGGCCATGAATATGGACGATTCTTCTAAAAAACGACTTTACTGGACTCTGGAGAGCGCGGTGCCATCTGTTAATGGCAAAGGAAGCTAAAATTCAAAATCGAGAAACGATAACGTCGTCAGTGAACCATTTATAATTATTATAATTAGACAACTTATACTATAGTTAGTGGACTTTAACATAAATTATATATCCCATTTAAAATATATTGTTAAAAATTACTATAATTTAAGTTATTGACAAATTTACAAACGAGCCAATCAACGTGAGGGGGTACCGCCTTTAGCGTCGAAATGTAGCGTAAGCATCTTGTTTGTATTTCGACGCTAGCGACATCTGTTGAAAAAAGAGCTACTTCACGTCGAGCCGACACTGGCTTTAAGTCTGATAATTGATTCATTAAATATATAAATTTCAAAATTAAAAATTCCCTTCTAAGTTTATTAAAATTAAATTTGTAACCAAACAGTTTGGTTGTAACTTTAGGCTAAAGATTTTCCAATGTGGCAAGTTCTAGTTTTGTATTTAAAAATTACCAGCCGTCACGTGCCAATATTATTGGTCAGCCATCGTGGATATCGTTCGGCGATTTAGCTGCTCGTGCGTGTGGAAACCGTACATTTACTAAATTATATCGCGCCTTCTAGTCACGGAAAAGTTGAATTTAACTCTAAATTTAGATTGAGCAAATAATAAAATAATTAGTAAAAAATATGCAATTATTGTTTAATGAAAAATATTTTGAGACAAGTCAGCGACAGATGGCGTTACTTTGAAATCCGATTTTGTGTTTGACCTCGGTAGTACGTCTACATTATGTAAACTGGTCAACTCGCACTTACAAGGAGACTACCCGAGGTGGTTATCTCCGATTTGGTTCAAACTCGGGTGGTAAGTAGACCTTTATATAACCTGAAAATCCCTAAAAGGGTGGACAAGAATGGGCTTTCGTTTTGCCATGGCAACCAAAAATGTTTTTCACAACTTAAAAACTCGTATTTACTCAATATATGTATATTTACTCATATTTACCAAAATTTACGTATATTGGTCCAAATATACCAGATTTAGCCATGATCTGAATTATGTATCTAATTGATGAACCTTTTTTGAATTTTTTGAAAAAATATTGATATTTTCCCATGTTAATTTTCATAGAGAAAATCAGTTTTTAAGTTGTGAAAAACATTTTTGGTTGCCATGGCAAAACGAAAGCCCATTCTTGTCCACCCTTTTAGGGATTTTCAAGTTACATGAAGGTCTACTTACCACCCGAGTTTGAACCAAATCGGAGATAACCACCTCGGGTAGTCTCCTTGTTAGAGTACAAACATTGACTCTTGGTTTTTCTTTGTTAAAGAGATAGTGTCAGAATTTTCTACGTATATGAAGTTTTTTCATCAATAGGTGATTATGAAAAAGAATTGCACGCAGAGGCTCACGGGAGTTGGTTATTTTTTGGCAAATCGTCGGCTGCTTAAATTCGTCTGCACCTACCGAGGCCCGCGGTCGTCCGCGTTTAGTAAAAAGCACCAACCATGGATTGATTGTTTGAAAAGTTAGTATTTTTCTAAAATTATTAAAAATACATAAAGTTAACAAATTTATTATATATTTTTTTTATTTCGTATAGTTCTAGACCAAGTATTTATAAAGAAACAAGCCCAATTTTAATAGAAGACACAAGGTTATATTTTCATACATGTTGCCATTATTTCTGTTTCTAATTATGAACATAATATAATAGGATGCTTAGCCCTAGTAAATATTCACCTAATATTTCATTTAATAAATCAATTACCTTAATACTATTTAAAAAATTTATATACAACGATATTTCAAGTGCACAAGGAATTTTATTTAAAAGAAATTCCTTCTGCACTTGAAATATCGTTGTATCTAAATTTTTTAAATAGTATATTTGCGCAAGCTAAAGCTTAAAACCATTTTAATATCAATTACCTTAATTTAACGACTTTGCAAACTTATCTCAAACGAAAAACGAAAAATCCTTTCGATTGAACAATGAAGTTACAGAAATCTCGCTAACCCTTGCCCAACTAGCCAGACGAATTTACAAAAAGGGCCAATTTTGATAATTTCAA
The DNA here is from genome assembly GCF_980474605.1 of Leiobunum rupestre. Classification (NCBI taxonomy): domain Eukaryota; kingdom Metazoa; phylum Arthropoda; class Arachnida; order Opiliones; family Sclerosomatidae; genus Leiobunum; species Leiobunum rupestre. Next base: position 20,521,457 of record NC_143393.1, on the reverse strand, counting down.
CTTGGTAGTACTTAAAAAAATCACGTGACCACCGATATTTTTCATAATCACCTATTATTGAAAAATATAGTAAAGAAAAATATAGTTATAAAACATTTGGTATAAATATAAATATTCACTATTAATTTCAAATTTTAAAATAGAAAGATAGCGTAACTTTTTTTTATCACATACTGTCTACGTCATAGATAGGTTGATGTTTATTGGTTGCTACTAGAGCGAGCTCGAGATAGAATTTTTAGGGGATTACAGGAGGAAATTTTACTCCCATCGCTTTCGCACGCTTTCAGACCCTCATTCGATTTAAAGTAATGGAAAGATAAGCCACTTTTGTTGTTATTATTACTGCAGTAAGGAACTGCGCAATACACTGTGGCGCCCACGTCTTCGGTGCTTTCGGTGGCATCTTTCCGTAGAATATAAATATTGTTATAATGACTACGTATAAGAAATAATGATATAATTTATAAACAATACCTTGTTATAGATTTTTTCTTCAATTTCTACTTTGAGAATAATATTTTTACACGTAGCCGGCTCGTGAAGTCGTGATCCGAGAATCTCGAACCGCGTGGTCCGCGAGAAGAAAGTCAAAAAACGCGCTTACAAATCCTCTACGCGATAGTAGAAAAAGACTACTGGAAATTCCCAGTCGTTCGAGCCAAGGACTGTAGATACAGGGACGAGAAAGTGTATTGGCGGCCTCTGTTGGAATATATCAGCTAAAACTACCTAAACGCAAGGAGAGTTAGTTGTAAACAAAAAAAATGGCGGTCACCTAATTTTAGCGGTTCTTAAGTGCTCAAAACAAATGTGCATTTTTTTATTTACGCTCGTAGTTTTATTTTTAATTTAACATCAAAATGGTAAAAACTAACTACAATAATACTGTCCATGGTGAACCACGTCTTAACAATGGCCGCGGTTTGTTTACATCTAACTCCCCGTGAATATGAAGACGTTTAAAATCAAATTTTTTCCCTTGCTTTCTCGTCCCTGTATCTACGGTCCTTGTTCGAGCGCGCCGAAATCGACCAAACTCATGACGTCAACAATCTGTAAAGTTTTGACGCGGCTATTGAAATATCATAATTTTACATTAAAATATAAAACTAAATATTAATTGAAAGTGCTAATATGTATATATATTCGGATTCAGGACTTAAAAATCTATCATAACGAGTAAGCCAAAGAACAAAATTTTAAATTATTCTGAGTTGGCACTATCTCTTTAATAAAATCGTTGTTTTTTTCAGGCAACGGTGTCTTAATACATGACTGCGATGTATTACGACACCCCCAAAAAAACTATCATGTAGTTGGTTTTTCCGATGGCCCTAAAATGGACATCGTGACGTCAAAACCGGAAATACTGTTGAAAATGATGGAATCAATTACCCACCGAAGTGTCATTATTGGTTAGACAAAAAGAACAATTCTGCAATTCCGTTAGTTCATAATACTTTATTTCAATATATCTAATTTGGTTTTGATTTTCACAATGTTATACTTTTGTTTCATTTATTTACAAGGTGGCATTCAGTACCCTCTTAGGTTATGGACACAAGGCAGGTTATTAAGTTTAGTAGTCATTGTGATTCTGGCTCTCACCTTTCCGAGCCATTGACTAGTGGGGGTGAAAATAGGGGATTAGTTATCCAGCCAAGATTTTATTTTAGTTTTAATCAGAAAAATTCCAAATATACCTGCTCCGAATAAAGTTACAAAAAATAGCTAATTGTGAAATTGTAAAATTAATTTTGTTGTACTTTTCGGTATAACGGGTGAAATCATTTACTAGCGTACAGTAAATTCCAAATAGTCAAAAATATTCATAACCTTTCACCTTCCAATTTAATTTACAAGTCAAAGGAATTTTTTAGCGGTCAAATGCCTTGACTCGTGCATTTGGTCCTGTCCTGTAGGGACATGAGGACTATGTTTCCGAGGGGCTAGCCACTCTTAGAAAGTCTGTACACCGGATTACGCTTAGATTAGCACTGCCAAAGGCAGGGACTTCAAAGATTAGGCGCAATCCCATTAGTACAGTCAAATGTACGGCTCTGTACACCGATTACGAGGAGTGATCAGCCCCTCGTATGTTTCCAGGGCCTCATATCTAAAGGGGGTCCCGCAGTAGTCAACAATAGAATTTTAGTTGCAAATTTCTATGGAACATTCCGCATGCAGGGGGACATTTACTAGTGTAAAATTGAATGACCTTGAATCATGTCTTCAAGGTTATTTAAAAACTATCTCGAGAAAGTTGTTGCTCGCCATATTATTAGTTCACATATTTTTTTTGATTCTACTAAATTTGACCAATCAGAAGCCGAGAAATTGAAGGTTAAGGAATTCAGTGTTTGGTAATAAAATAATCTGATTAGTTTAGATCTGACCAAATCAAATAAATACCGAATAAATTACAACGGTTACATGCTTTAGCTCGTATAACGACGGAGTTCATAGTGTTGTTCAACATTTCAATTAAAATGTCACAGAAGCATTAATTATTCTTTCTCGCACAACTTCTATATCTCGGCTTCTGATTGGTCAATAATAATAATAATAATATGGCGAGCAACAACTTTCTAATTGGAACCAAATCCGTAAACCCAACGGTTCTCCAGATAGTTTTTGAATGACCTTGAAGACATGGTTATTCAGTTATTTATCATTTTTCATTTTAGTGGACACTCTGTATATCGTTGTAGGACTCCATACAGCTTGGATAAGTACAGAATTTAAATGTTAATTTGTTTTACTACAATAAAAACTAGATATTATTCGATCAACACAAATGGTGTTGTGGCTTTCATGATAAGAAATAAAAAATGTATGTTCAATGTTACTGTTGAGGTTTTTACAAATATAGCAAAGCAAATGCCTAAAAGGGCACCAAATTGCATTGTGCCCAGGGCCTAAGAACTTCTTAAAGAAGTAACGTAATTATTGTATATATGGTTATGTCTACATTTGCCAAAAACTTCGAGGCGGGTCAGGTTTGGTCGGGTTTAATTTTATAATTTATTTTTTGGCTGGGCCGGGTCGGGACTTTATTTAAATGGGTCTGGTCGGGTAGTTCTTTTTACATAAAACTGACCAGGTCGGGTCGGGCTTTTTATATATTAGTGATCGGGACTTCAAGTTTCTATTTTATTCGTAACCGCATATCTCTACAAACAGAAAGCGAATCATTATCACGTGTTAATCATACTCTTGGCACGTTCATCTACTGACAAAATTTTAATCTGGGAGGCCGCTCTAACATTTAGTACAAGCGTATACTATAAACATAAAAAGTGCAAGTTTTTCCGGTCGGGCCGGGTTTCAATTTTATCGGGTCGGATTTAAAATTTAAACATTTTCTCGGTCCCGGCCGGGTCGGGTTTTCGAAATGAATAATTTTGGTGGGTCGGGTCGGGTGGGGTTGGGTTTTCGAAATGAATCGTTTTGGTGGGCCGGGTTGGGTCGGTTTTTCGAAATAAATAATTTTGGCGGGCCGGGTTTGGTCGGTTTTTCGAAATAAATAATTTTGGCGGGCCGGGTTGGGTCGGGTTTTCGAAATGAATAATTTTGGCGGGCCGGGTTGGGTCGGGTTTTCGAAATAAATAATTTTGGCGGGCCGGATCGGGTCGGGTTTCAATTTTGTAATTTTTAATCGGGTCAGGTCGGGCCTTAAAACTAGCCCGACACATCTTTGCAAAAAAGGATTTAAAGCCTAAATTAAAAATATAGAAAATAATAAAATATCTAATGTTCTAAAAATACCCTCTGTTCTTCGAAAGGTTTTGAAAATGTAAATTATAGAAGGCCATATACGTGGTTTGTAAATTTAGGTAAATTCCTCGGATCTTTCATCAATTTTAACTGAGAAATTTCAAAATTTTAAACTTATGTACTGTTATGAATAATTAATGAGATAAGCTTATTTTTATATATAACCGTACGTATTTTACTTCCTCTTCGAAACATCGTGATAGGGGGCGTGGTTGACCGCATCTTTCCCCCCCTTTTTTACCATTTCCATCCCCCTATCAGATATGGTAATAAAATACGCATCAAAATTATTACATGACTGTAAGAGCCTAATTTTAGATGGTACCCCTTCGGGTAAGTACTTGATTGGGAACCTTTTAAGATTCACCGTAACACTTGGGACATAAATTAAGGTAGGTGGAGAAGAATACCTACCGCCATCGCTTCGACGCGGTAGCGTTTCGGGAAGCTAGCTTGACCTTCGACCCCGGCAGCTTTTCCGCGTAGTTCGGCTTTGGCACGCCAGGGTTCGCTGCGGGGTCGGAGTCGTGATTTCATCGTGACCACTAACTACCCCCTCCGCTAATTTTTCGAGAGCTTCAGAAGTCTGCAATATCTCCGCTTCGTGTTTTTTTTCTTTTATAAATGGTGTTTTTTCTTCTTCTAGAGTATACGATCTATTGATAAAATATATGGCCCCGGTCTGGTACTTTTCCACCCCCCTCTTATCGGTGGTAATTTGAATCGTGCGTAAAAAATGACGGCTTGCCACCGATGCTAAAAGAAGTTGGTCGTTTAATTCGAGCCGTGGAATATGAGAAAATAGAGTTGGCTGCTACTGGCTTTTGAACACTGGTACCGATGTATATAATTTGCTTATTTTGTCTACTTTTTCGAAATGAAACCACTATGTTACCAATCCTATTTCAATACGAAAATATACAAAAGGAAAGGAAACTCGCTATACTTTAGGCCTAGTGTAAAGTTTTAAAGGCTTGTTAAAGCTGTTCCTATGTTCAGGGATTGAGTGATGTGAGCTTTTTACGTCAGCGATGGCGTCATCTTAGGCTGACCTTGTGACGTTAGGTTGTATGTTAAATTTTCTTTATCAACTTTGTGCTCCCCCCTTAACGCTTTTAGATGGCGGTTCGATTTTGAAACCAACCGAGGGGCAGGTCACTTAAATTTTGGGTGCGTCTTAATCATAGTAAAATGATTAAATCCGGGTAATCTTGATTAAATCAGGGTAATCGTGATTAAATCAGGGTAATCACGATTTTATCATTTTAATCACGATTTAATCAATATAATCGGTCGAATCGAGAATTTATCATTAAAATCAAAACTAAAGTACGATTTAATCATACTAATCACGATATGATTTTTTTAATCAGGATTTAATAATTTTAAACATATTTAATCATTTTAATCAGATTTAATCATTTTAATCGGGATTTAATCATTTTAATCAGATTTAATCATTTTAATCGGGATTTAATCATTTTAATCAGATTTAATCATTTTAATCAGATTTAATCATTTTAATCAGATTTAGTCATTTAATCATGATTAAATCAGATTTAAACATTCTAATCATGATTAAACGTGATTTAATCAACTTAATCGTGATTAAATTGAATTTAATCAAAATAATCACGATTAAATCGGATTTAATCTTTTGAGGGGTGCGTCGTTAATCAAGGAAGTGACCTGCCCCTCGAAACCAACTGAAATCTTAACCGAGAAAATTTCATAGTAACCCGAATTTCTTTAATATGTACAGTTTTCTTAAGTTTGATATTTCAACTTGGACTTTTCTAATGTATTCCCTCGAAATAGCGTTTCAAACCTGTACGTTGATGATTTTTAGACACGCCAAAGATTTAAATGTTTAGAATCTAGTTGTATATAACAGATTTGCAAAGATAATTGATTAAAAAAACTATGAACCTAACTCCACCTTACACCTCCTTCAATTTGACAGAAAGCTTTAGAATACATCCTTTTTCGATTGGCAAAGTGTTCTTTGGCGTATTACGGTTCTAGGCATTTTGAGGACGACACGTCATTTGGTTTTTGACAAGCTGCTCTCGTACTTCCATTTCTCTTTCTCGCTTTTTCCGAAAGCGTGAACCACTCTGACACGTATCAAGCGCAAAATATAAAACGCCAACTCTCGCGGCACGGGAAGGGTCAGTGCCTTGTTGGTGGTCTCCATATTTCACGGTTGCCCGATATAGCCCGTAATTGATGTTAGCTATTGGCGAAGGGAGACGAATTACTCCATAAATAGTTTTTAAGTCATTCGAAATATGTCTCGTGATTTTTCCGGGGTCGATACAGATCGAGAGTGATCAACAAATTTTGATGTGATCTCTTTATTGCTTGGAAAATAAATCTGTCTCGCGTCGTGATAAGCAGACGTGTCCGTGTTCTAGTTTGAGCGATTGAAATATTCGGAAAACGCCAGCATAGGGATACGTCAAATTGTTAAATCTGCTCAGATTTGCGAGATTTTTTCCCGGTTATCGACAGCTTGACGCTTTTTGAAACAGCAAACGCTCTTTCAAGATTCGTAACTATACGTTTTCGAAGTTGTTCGCGACTAAAATACGAAATGGCTGCACCCTTAAAACTAGTGCTCGGATTTCGATTAATTTTTATCCATGAATAAAATAAGCTCGGCGATATTTAAATAATATTTATTTAAATAACCAATAGTTGAATAAAAATTGTAAAATGTTTAAATAATCGAAAGTGAATAAGCCTATTATTTAAATAAAACAAACAATTATTTAAATAAATGCCACTTTTATTCAAATAAATGCTTGGTTGCGTAAAAAAACATAATTAAATAAGTTAAAATGATATTCTTTTTACCAAAGTTTTTTAAATAAATCGGAAAATTTGTGGATAATGAATAAACAATTCCGAGCACTACTTAAAACGTAAATATTTTTCAAACAAACATATCACCCATTAGGATCACTATAGTCGTTGTCATCCGATGTGATAAAACCATACTTTTAATAAATTAAATAGTTTGCTAAAAATACTATTTTATTCTAATTTGAAAATAATAACTAACAGGATCTTCCCGCCAATGAAGACTATAGTGGCCTCGATGATTGACATAAAAACGGGCTTGGTTTAAATAGAAGGTTTTTGTTCACGACATGAGAATTAATTAATAAATTAATTAATTAATTAATGCGAAGTAGAACGGCGGCCACATTTTTAGTCAAGGAAGGCGCCAAATTGCAAAAGGTGATTCGGGTACAACTTAACTTTCAAACTGTGATTGCGGGAAAACGATAACTCGTAACGAAATATTTTATTGAATCGTTTTTGTAGAAAATAGCTGGGCCCTAATTTCCGTAATTGGGTTTTTGGCCATATAAATACAATACAAACGGGGATATTATCCAAAACTCAATTTTGCGCACCCATTTTTCACCATAAAAAATGTGCTCACAACCAAATGATGCGAACTTTTGACATTTTATATATTACAACTAAATAAAGGTGCCTGCAATAACTCAGCTCGGTAGCAATTTTTCCGAAGTTTGACTAAAATCAGGACTAAACTATTAGAGATCAAGGTACTGTATAGACTAAACTTTTTCCAGTTCTTGTGGTAAAGCTTTAAAAAAGTTAGGTTCTTACATTCTTTTGAATACACTCAAACAAAGAAAAACATTATATGGACCAATTTCTAGACTATTTGAATACTACGTTATTTCCTTTTTTAACATTTTCTTTAAAATAACACAATGTGAAGAAAATCCAATGCCCAGGAATAATTCATAATAGTTAAGTCTCTAAAAGTTTGACTACAGATTTTAAATATAGGGGATATTAATTAAGGCGTCAAACTATAGCTACCCAAATAAAGGAACTGTTAAACAATATTGTACTTTGCATAACTCCCATTTGTTCCGCGAATTAAATTCAGGGACACTTATTGGGCTATTGGCCCCGGGTGAAAACCACCCTAGTCTGGCCAAAGAATATAAAGCCCCAGGAATGGAAGGATTGATATTTTTGGCCGAGCTAGAAACTTCCGGCAAAGCAAATCAGAGTAACCCGGTCTCTCTATAAAAACGCGAGGCGCAAAAGTTCCACTAGACGGAGCTACACCTTCCATTCCTGGGGCTTTATATTCTTTGATTTGGCTACATTAATGGTTAATTTAATGAGTCGCATTGAAAAAAATAGTGCCCATAAAGGACTGAAAATAGAGTTTATGAAGTAAAATAAGTACTTAAACACTCCATAAAAGGATTGAATTTGGAGAGCAGAAGGTTTAAATATGTTCGGTAGCAATACCCTGAATGGTATGAAATAGTGTTGTAATTTCCGTATTTTTCCGCAAAAAAACTCATTCTATGATTAGTCTAATACTGTTTGCAAATTTAAATAAAGCGGCATTTTCACTTCATTTTTTTCGGATCTATAAGTAAAACGTAAAACTAAACCTCTAGACTAGCTTTAAACTGATTAACAATGTAACACTATTAATGTTTTGTAGTATGTTTACTGATACTAGACATTTTATATCGATAAATAGTTAAAAACATTAAAAACCCCTAAAAAGTAATATATGTTGAAATTTTTTATTTTTCCGATTTGCGGAAAATTTTCCGCATTTTATTTTTTCGGAAAATTAACAACACTAGTATGAAGTATTGGAAAACATTTTATCTACTCTAGAGGCCTAAAATAAAACGTTTATTTCTAACAATGCAGTGCCACAAATTGTTAGCGGATAATTTTTCAAACCTACTGTCCACTCAACTTTAGGTTTTTTTATAGGGTTGACCGTTTTCTATATAAAAAAAGAGTTTCTGAACAACTTTACTAACCAAAGGTATTAGATAGCTTAAGCCAAACCAGTATAATTTGAGCAGGATCTCCAGGATGCTTTGGAAATACAATCAAGTGGGCTTAAATAATCGTTTTCAAAGGTTGATGCTTTTAATTTCATAATACCAAAAGTGACATAATTACCAAAAGTGTGTCAATCGGACCAATTTCTTAGTGAATGTTACGAGCGAAATACAAGTTGGGAGGGGAGAAGGGAATGTATGCCTTGGGGAGGGAAGGAAGTTAATACCAACAAGTAACGCCTCCTAGTGAGGAACGGAGGAACTAAGTAGCACTGGTCAAAGTTATTGTATTTTTTGATTTTTCGTCGTTCTGTGGAGATGCTATCACCATCTACCTACGATATAATACCATAGACTAAAAAAAAATCCAGAAAGGCGACAATAAATAGTCTTTTATGTGGTCGATCTCGAGTCGAGCATTCATTAAACATTTAGCATACGAAAGTACAGGGATTGTCACACTTTTGGTAATTATATCACTTTTGATAATACCAATAATTACTTTCAATTCTATTCGTATTAAGTTTAAGAAAAGCTTTGAATAAGTCGGATATTGCACATGTCGAGGAAGGATTGGCTAGGAGCAACAAACACAGCGAGAGCACCGTACCAAAGTAAAGTGGATCTAGAAACAATAAGAGCAGTCTGGCACCTAGGAGCAACAGTGTGTCAGAATTTATAACCCGGTGTACCTAGTAACAAAGACCATACCACCGGAGGCCTATCATCATAGTGCCCTACGCCAGCGTCCCCAAGCCCGGACAGGTGACAAAGCCAGCATGGGTAGCAGAACCCTACTACTGATGGTCGCACCTTAGACGCAAGCCACTCAACCCAGCAGAAGGTGCAGCAATGGGTGGACCAATCCCCACTTCGCACACAGCAGTGGGATTAAGAGTGGATGCTATAGCAACTCCAGCCGACACCCTACCTATACGTAGGTAAGGAGTCAAACCCTTTGGAGAGAGCTCCTAAAGGGGAACGACGAGCACACAGCAGCCCAAGTAACCCGACACAGCTGGCACCGGAGATCCCAGTGGACCCCAAAAGGCCGGGAAACAGGACCGCCGTGCCCGCATATGGAGGCCCGCCGCCCCACAGCACCTAGGAGCAACAAACACAGCACCCCACACAAGAAGAACGCAACCCGTCAAAAGTCGAGCATTTTCTTGCGTACAGTTTTCCTTGGTTAGACGCTTTAGCGCCTGCTGCCGTCGGAAGGGGAAAATTCGAAAATTGTTTTCCCTCCCGCCTGTAAATGCTCAGCGTAAAGACTTGTCCAATGAAATTTGTACATAACGCTGCGTTAGCATGTTTAAAGGCTAGCTGCGTTCTCCTTGCGTTTGTTGCTTTTAGCTTTCCGGTAATCCTTTTGAAAAACTGGTAAAGAAAAATAAATAAATTCACAAAAATTAAAAAATTCACAAAAACTAAAAAATTCACAAAAATTAAAAAATCACAAAAATTGAAAATTCACAAAAATCAAAAAATTCACAAAAATCAAAAAATTCACAAAAATCAAAAAATTCACAAAAATCAAAAAATTCACAAAAATCAAAAAATTCACAAAAATTAAAAAAATAACAAAGAAAAATCATCACAAAAAGTCACAAAATCCCACTTGATATCAAGATATACTTTAAAAATCACGAAATCTAGGTGAAATAGAGAAATCAGACAAGAAATCGAGAAATCCGGGACTATCGGAAATCTGAAAGGATTTCAAACAACCAAGTTAAAAATCAAGAAAGCCAAAAGTATTTTTAAATCCAAGATAAGATAAAAAAAGATCAACTTGAAAGTCAAGAAATCAAGTACACATATTTGTCTTATGTCCGACCCCTCACCATCGGTGGAACTAATTATATAGATGGTTACGTTAAATATATATTTAAAAAAATATCTCCCATATCTTCTCGCGTTAATATTCAATAGAAATTGCCCCCAGCTTGGAAAGAAAGTTTTATATTTCTCAACCGTGCTCGCTTCTCGCGATTGAATCGAAGCTCCGCAGAGATAAATCTCGTCTTGATGGAGTCAAGGCCGAAACCGAAAAGGTTCCTCTTCTTTTTGATCGGAGGTCGAAGGTCTTGAGAAATGCCTCCAAGCGCCGAGCTAAGAATGAGCCGGGAATTCTTTTATACCCGAGTCATGACACGAGCGTTACGCCGCCTTTTACTTGACTCTTCAGCGCGAACGCGGGATGAGGCTGTAGTTTGCGTGGTTTTACCCGTCTTGGGATTCCCAAGTGGGGCGTGTCCTTTGCCCATCGATTGGGCATAAAATAAGCCATCCTTATTTGCTAATGATTGCTCGGATTTGAGTTGACGATGAAGAATTATCTGGCTGACCCCGAACTTTCATTTAGGCCTACCATCTCCCTGGTCGCTCCCCTCCCCGCCTTAAATCAGTGTGGTTCTTATTCATTGACCATATTTCTTCGTGTTAATTACGTTACAAGCTGCTCTTTGAATAACTCCTATTGTCGCTCAGAGGCCACCAAATTTATAAGCCTATAGATCGATTTACAATTTTTAAGGGGTAAAATTCATCCGAGGTAACGTGGTGATGGCGTTATTTGTTAGTAGATGGCGCTCTGATAGCAACGTTACGCCATAATTTTGATTTTCAACGATTGGTTGAAAGTTTTCAGTTTTTAGTGGAGAACGGTTTTGTCGAGATTTAAAATAAAAAATTATCTTCCCTGATTGGATAGTTTAAAATTTTATTATAGTGACATCTATGGCGGAGAGTGTTAACTACTGTTAAAATTAATTGTTAATTTAAATTACAAAAATTATATATTTTTAATAAGTACTTAATGGACTATAATTTAGTAATTAATTAAAAACTTTTTAAAAAAGTTTATTTTTCATAAACTTTATAGTGTCGCCATCTACCTCAAACATTATTAAATAGGAAGGTACCTCGGGTGGATTTCGCCCCTTTTTGCATATTTCCCTGAAGGCAATATGTGAATGCGTCTATAGAAAATAATTTTTAATATAATATTTTTGTATATTTCCGAGTTAAACAATCGGAAGACGAGATTATAGATGGCCTATTTGGGTACAACTGGACTAACTAAATGTTTTTGCAGGAACCGTTAGGGGACGTTGGAGTTCCGCTGAATACTCAATCTTCGCAGAAGTGAAATGTAAGATAGTTGTAATACAATTTTTAAAGTTAAATGTATAGTCATATGTGACCTATATGTCCACAATGAATTTAGATGTGTTGGTTCATTTTTGGGGGATGAACACCGTAACTTGGGGGAAATTCAACCAATTAAATTAAGTTATTACGAAGATAGCAGAAAAATAAATTTCAGACTAAACCTAATTTCTAAATTTCAGTAGACGATAATAACCGAAACAATTGTCGTACTATCGGAACCCATAAAAATTTTCAGGGTTGTTCAAAATGGTTTTTATTTTCAAAATGCCAAATTCAAAATACTTTCTCCATAACTCGAAATGTAAAATGCAAAATACCTTCTCCATAACTCAAAATGCCAAATACAAAATACATTTTGAGAATTGGTTTTTCTAAATGCAAAATATAAAATTTTAAGCGGTTTTTGCAGCTCAAAATAAAAATACAAAATGTTTTTTCAAATGCACTCTGGTTACTTTTTATTAGTCGCATACATTTACAATGAATTTATTGTACTTTGAGAACATTGATAGTTTGATAGTTGATAACGCTATCTATGATTACTTGGGAGTAAATAGCAGAAGAACTTTCTCTACCAGAGTAAAAACATTTTGAAAAGGTTTTTCCACATATCAAACCCACAAAATGCAAAATTTAAAATGCAAAGTAGTTTCCTAGAAGTTTACTCAAAAGCAAAATGTAAAATTCAAATAATTTTTCGAACTCAAAATGCAATTAATTATTATATCGAATATGAACAACTAATTTAGCATAGTCTGAACAATAGACGGTAAAATAAATTCCAACGGCTCCCAGCCTCATAAGGGTTTTTGAATTTGGGGGTAGGAAAAAAAGGGGAAAGTTTCGTGACAGCATGGCTGCCAGCCTCCCCACTTCGTGACTTTAATTGTCACTTAAGTCATTTCAACCGTTTTTCACGTCTATTACGATTGATATCAATTAATTATTTGTATTTTAATTTAAAGAATTCAAGTTATAGGTAAATTTACAGTTAAACAACCATTTTGTCTAGCTTTATTCCCGAAAGATAACGGTCAGTTTACTTAGATGGCGCCACGTGCTCTACGAAGAATCACGATTTAGATCATTGTTACTCGGCGACAGTTAAAAATTGGTCTCTGCGCATGCTACAATACCAACCAATCCGGTGTTCCCTCCCTGGCTAGTGTCCAGTTTTTAAGTGGCAATGACGGTTTAAAATTCCACCCCCATTTATTTTACCGTCTATACTTTGTTGCCCTTGAAAATCCTTTCTAGTGCCAGCTCGGGTAAACAAATTATTTCAAATCAACAAACGGTTTTCCCCCCTAACTCCTCCTTGTTGTTAAACGTAATTCATCAAATTTATAATTCTTTTGGTAAACAAAGGTGGCCTACCCAAACATTTAATAGTTTTTTCCGCTGTCGGTAATACCAAAGATTACTCAGCCATTCGAAGAACAAGGTGAGTGAAAGTGAAATCGTGAATCGTTCTCAACTTTGAAATATTTATGGCTGAAATCTTTAATAAAAAGAAAAGTGCACTCACGGTAGCTTCCTAGAATTATTACCTTATCAAAAAAAGCCGTTGGTAACGAACTCGTGCGTCGTTCACAGAACTCTCCCCGTTTTCTCGAGTACAATGGCAAAAAGTTGATTCCCCGAGAATTTAGAGACTTCAAACGTGGAACTCGTAAGTCTAGAATGCTCCGTAAATCGACAGGCTAAGCCATCCCTCGAAAACGTGTAAGGGAAATTTGTAGATGATACGGATAAAGCTGCGTCTACAAGTTCAAGCTAAACGTTTTCGAGACGTGACTTAACCCGTGTAATTTCGCTCGCCGTATGGATTACGTCTATAACGCGATATTTAAGTTTCGAGTGGCATATATTCGAAAATGTTCGTGACCTTTCGTCTTCCCCTCCATTTCACCGCGTGACGGTCGCGACCTCTACCGTTGACCTTTCTAATATCGGCCTGTTTCTCACTCACTACGCGTTTTTTTCCTCATTTTTTAAAATTTCTTTTGCATCCTAAAAGTTATAATTTTTTTCAAAAGGGACCATCGCTTAAAGTTGCGCGTCTCAATTTTTGTTCGATGCCTCAGCACCTCCGAAGCCGATCGTTTTGATATATGACGATCGTTTATATTAAATTATCTTTCCTTGTCGCCCCCTCCTTACGACCCCCCTCGCCGTTAAAAGTCATTTTCGGATTATGACGAATTGTTAAAATGTAATAGTTCAAATTGATTTTCTGTGCCGTTTTATTTGCGTAACTCTTGTATGTTGTCTTACGCGGTGATAGATTAAGGAATTGACTTTATGTAATGTATTATTGATATTAGTTCATTTAACCAGAGAGTGTAAAGATTATGAGAGACGTCTCTTCCTATTCCCGTAACGTTAAAATTTCGTACAAGATTTTGAGAGCACGCGCCCATAGGAGAGGTTACGATACTATCCGACACACGATGTCGCTACTGGAAAATTTTTAAATTTTGTAAACATCCGGAAAGTATTTTTCATCAGTCATGGCTGTTAAACATAGTTGAATTATGCTAATTTAAAATTAATAAAATTCAATTCCATGAAAAATAAAGAAACGTAAGTACAAGAAAGCGGACTATTTATAATATTTTGATACTAAAAGAATTAATTTGTTTGATTAACCAAGGAAATTTTATGAAATTGCCGAGGCTTAACGAGAACAGAGCGGTATAAGTTAAAAAATACGAGGAAACATTGAATTTGGTAAAATGTGATTAATATTGTATTTTTAACAGTTTCCTAACTTATCTTTTCTGGGTTTTCATGTATTCATGGTTGAGATCTTGTTTTTTAAGGGAACTATGTATGCAGAATTCTATGAAAAAAGATATCATGTTTTGGTAAGCAGTTGCACATGGAGAATCTTCATTAGCTTTAAAATATTTCTTGTCAATTCTTTGAATGATGAATCTCTCCAAACGTCCTTTAATATTTGTCATGTGCGATAAAAGCTTAAAACTGGTGTCAAATACTTCATTTGTCTCCGTTACAAATTTGAAGAAACTATCAGTTGGTACGATGAGGCTGCTGGTTTGAAAGCTTAAAAGTAAAAGAGCAGATTTGTTGGGTCAACAATTGGATTGTATTTTTTGAGTTGACTTATGCAAGAAGAGCATTGAAGGTTTGAGTAGCAGCGGTGAATTAGATATTCTGAAATGTAACTAAGAACATTTTGTTTTAGCAGGTTTGGACTTTCAATAGATTTACAAAATTCTAAGTCTTCATCGGAACATTGCCCCTGGCTTTGCGAGACTACAAGATTTTCAAAATTAGAATCCGGTGGTTTCAAGAGATTATTCACAGAGGCCGCCCTGTATGCAGCTCGAAATTGTTGTGGATTGGGATGATCACGGACTCGCGGTTGCCTCCTTTCTGTGTTATAGATCCAAGAAAATTATCTACAAAATCTTGGCTAATCCTGTCCGTTAATAAAAACTTAAAACCAAAATTATCATTTAGATCTTCCCAGAGGAGTAGCAAGGCTTGAATTGAAATTACCATTTTCTGAAATTTCCAATGGTGTAGAGTCATTAAGACTGAAAATTGTTGGCACAGCGGATGGTGTGAGCCTATTTTTAGTTCTAATATTCATGAAACTGGCATCAATGAAATTATTCGCGCAAATTCTATGGTTAACGTGTAAATATTCCGTAGTTTTATTTGTAAGTCCATCATTATTTACAATTTTCAGCCACAAAATAGAACTAAAATTTATATTAAGTTAATATGCCAATAAGCCTATCTAATGAAAATGCGAATTTACCAGGCTTTTTCCTTTGGAAACTTAAAAAAAGATAAACAAGGATTTCTTGTTTTCGATATTTTACAATTTAAAACAAAAGAATATACCCCAGACCTACTAAATTATTTAAAAACCTTGTTAAACTAGCATTAAAAATCTAGAAAGTTTTTGCGTCTCTTTTAAACCTAACATCGAAACGCACGCGCTGTGAGAACGGCGCCACTGGTGGCGCCATCGCTCTAACGGTAGTAGTGGACATTTTTGGGAAAAAAAAAGTTAGTACGCTTTTTTGAAAGAGAGACGCCTCTCATAATCTTTACACTCTCTGATTTAACCTTTGAGTAAAGGTGTTATACGGGGCAACAAACTAGCCAAGGGTGGCCGAATTCCAAGTGCATTAGCTAGGGTTAAAACGTATTACCAGAAGTATATATATCTTACTAGTGAAGTTTCCAAACAAAGGCGTATAAATTATTTTATTTCGGGTGAAAATTACTTTTTTTAACCCCTCATTGAGACTTAAAATTTATGTGACATTACCTCGATCCATTTCCCTAAACACCAACTTAAATACGCCCCTTGTAACTGCTAATTTTATCATTTTATTCGCTCGAAATATCTACCTTCACAAACTGCGGTTGATTTTTCACTTAACGTTTGGGAAACTTAAGAAGATACATGTTTCATTGCCATACCCTCGATGAATATTTATATCTTAAAGGCCGACTACATAAATCTTCGGTTTACTCTGTTTTTCACTGGAAGTCGGCTGACTGCAATACACATGTGTCATGCAGTCAGCCTAGTTCCAGTGAACGACAGAGTAAACCGAATATTTATGTAGTCGGTCGGCCTTTAAGAGATATAGACTTATGTTATTATATAAAAATCTGCCAATTTTGGCTCAATTGAAAACAGTAAAATGAATTACATTTTAAATCCTAATTAATCCTTTATAGCGACTAAAACATTCGACCGAAAAAAGCTTGATTTTACTCCGCAAATATTTTCTCAAAATTGATTTTTTTTAATATTTTATTTATAATTTATTATTATTGAGTTTGTTGTTGAAGTCTGCCAGTTGGTCCCTCAAATATTGTACCAGTTTACTCAGTTCACGCTGTTTAATTCATATCCAATAATTTGTAGAAATTGGGTGGCCCAACTCGAGGGGTCGGACATTTACCAAAATCCCGTACACTTTGTCGAAAATCGCAAAATATTTTAACTCTCTCTTCGGTAAATTAACATTGAAATCCCAAAATCACTTCAAAAAGTAATGATAAAATCGCCAAAATCCCGAAATCCCGTACAAAATAATGGCAAGTGTCCGACCCCTCGGCCCAACTAATATACTTTTAAAAGTTGCATAGTCTGAATGCCACTTTAGGCTTAGACCATTTTTAACTTGCTTATTTCTATTTTTATCGGTCTTCACAGTAAAAGGCTATTAGCTCTAGATATACCAGATTCGTCTGCTTCGTAAATGAAAGTTAATTTGACTGCCCTGATTTTCTCTATTTAAAAATCAGCGAGGCTAATAATAATCAGCGAGGCTAATACCCCAGGCACCACCTTAGGCCCAAGTCATCTAGCGACTTATAATTTCTTTAAACAGGTGGCCGGGTTACAATGCGTAGGAAGGTGGTGACAAGCCCTTCATTCTACGCGAGCCAACAGCTCCCTATACTAACTATTACCGTTATGGAAAGGGGAAACCGAAGTACTTCTATTGACCAAATATTTTATTTTCCTAAATTAATTTAAATTTAAAACTGGATTAGCGGATTGTAGTAATTTCTGTTAAGGAGGAAGACTACAGTGGTCATAGTCTAATTTCGCTCTATTTCGAGCTGAATGCTTTTAATTTTGTATTTTAACTTATAAAATTAATATTTAAGTGTAGAACAGCCTCTTGTTTAGTGCTTAAAATAATTTTGACAATTTTAAATTTAAAAGTAGTTCAGTTATTACGTTTTAATTCGGACCCCCGGAGCTAAACAAGTTAGGGAAGCGCCCAAATTACCCTTTAGTTAGGACCTTATATCTCGTTAACTATTAATATTATAATTATCAAAATTATTTTAAGCACTAGAGGAAGGTTCAGCCTAATAAGAAAAATATAATTCAATTATGTAATTGTTCAAACAGAAACGTTCAGCTTGAACGAAAAAGAGGCTTTTACTGTATTCTTCCCCCTTAAAACAATCAAATCAAAATGGTAGACTGAACCAATTGCACAACGATACAAGGGGTAAAAAATGTAAGACTAAATCTGTCAAAACAACTGCTATAAAATATCGAAGAAAATTATCAAGACTAACGTATGAGAAATATCTACATACATGATATAAGAAAACAAATCACAGCCTCTTACGTAATCTACCGCTTCCCCAAGGAAAATATCCGAGTATTTTTTAGAATCGTTAAGCGTTGTACGCTAATTTCCGCATGACGAACGCTGATTCCAAGCATGATAATTCTTTCAACGAATAGTATCTGCCAGCTTAATTTCTCAGTCTTAAATTTGAAGATAAACATTTTTAATCCGAGTCGTGTTGAAAGGTAAAGAGAGACTCTTTTAATCTTCGATGGATATCGGTGGGGAACAGCGGGGGGAACGGCGGGGGGCGGATTGAACTCGAATGGCTCTCTGCTTGTTGCCAAAAACGGGAGCTTCTTTTAGTCTTCCGAGGGCGCATCCTTCGTGGCGCCATTCCTTCACGCTTCTTCGCAGCCAGCCAAACCCTCCCTGCAGTCTTCGGACGCATCTCCGCGGATGTATTCGCTCGTGTCTGCTACCAACGCGTAAAGCTAGGAGCCGAAGTAACTACCGCTTCCGCGCTTAGAAGTTACCCCTTGGTTGCCATCCCACCCTTCTCGGCCTGGTTCACCTCGCCGCGCTTTCCCACCGCGACTAGTCCCGACTTTCCAGGGACCATTTTCCCTTCGTCACTTGGCTCCGTTCTCCACGCTCTCGGAGTACTAGAATTGGTTATTCGCGTGGTGCCCGGTTACGTTGGGGGTGGGGGGACGCACGACGGGGTTCGGACGGGCGAAAGGGCGACGACGGCGGGATCACTCGTTCGCCGTTTTCTTCCCGCGCCCTCTGCCGGTAACCCCGAGCATCACGCGTGTACAACCTTGTCGGCCTTCGTATATTCTACGCGAATATTTGGCGTCTTTACAAAGTCCAATTTCTTTAATGAATAATATTTAACCGGATAATTAAGCTACCGCGAAAATTAGTATTTTATTTAATTAGTACATTTCTTGTAAACAAAAGTTTATGTTTCGTCGAAATCCCCTTTGATGTTTTTCCTTATTACCAGAAGCGAACAATATGTGCGTGACAATTAGCAAAAAGAATCGCTGAGCTGATTTTCAGAGTTATGGCGCAAACAAGGTTTAATTTATCACAGAGCCCTCTAGCCTCTAAATATGCCCAAAATGAAATATCCTACTATACCCACAGTGTTCCGAGGTGGTAAATACCAGGTGGAAAATAATGTGTCAAATAGTGGTAAATACCGGCCTGACCAAAAAATGTATTTAGTGGTCAATTTCACAAAAAGTGGTACTATTATTAAGATTTCAACATTGAAGTTTTTGCATTTTGGGCTATAAAATACAAATATCTATTCAGAAATTATTTTTTAAAAAACCTTAAACATGCAAGTTGCCTGTGTTACTGTGTAGTTTACAGTAGTTGATACATAATTTTTTTATTTTAGTATTTTCCATTTGTAACAAACAAATAAATAAATAAGTGAAAATTAATAAAAAAGTGCAATAGTTTATTATTGATAACTATTAATTAGATTTTTAACTTATTCTCTTTTCAAAAGGCCTATTTTCCTTATTAGCCACTATTTTCCATTATTTGCCAATTAGTCACTATTTGCCAGTATTTGCCACTAGCCTGGACAAAAATCCAAAAATTGGCTTTTTAGGAACACTGTTATCCCTAAAAATTGGCTGTTTAGGAACACTGTTATCCCAGGACAATGATATAATACTCACGAGGAGTGTACCCGAGGTGTAAATCACCGATTTTGATGAAACTCGGGGGTAATGGAGACCTTGGGGTAACATGAATTTTGACCGAGGGAAAAGTTACGCTGGGCTTCCGTTTTGCTATGGCAACCGAAAATGTTTTTGACAACATAAAATGAAAAAATCTACATTTAAAAAAGCATGGGATTTTTTCGGTTTCACAGGGGGGCTACTTGATGGATTTCACCCAAAATTGTTAAAATTTAGCATTTTAGTTGAAATTTTAATTTTAATTTTAATTTTGGGTTTTAAAAAATTTTCACAAGGTAGATTTTTTCATTTTAAGTTGTCAAAAACATTTTCGGTTGCCATAGCAAAACGGAAGCCCAGCGTAACTTTTCCCTTTTCATGTTACCCCAAGGTCTACATACCCCCCGAGTTTCATCAAAATCGGTGATTTACACCTCGGGTAGTCTCCTTGTCAGTTCCGTTGCAAATCCAAGTCTGAGCTGCGCCAGTGTCAGAGTGGAAAAAAAGGTTTGCTAAAAAAATTAGTATCATAGGAAGTGACATATCTAATTGTTATTATGTTACTTATGCAAGAACGTTAAAAAGTATTTAGGCACTATATTCATGTTTCAAGCGAACAATATGAATATTATTCCGTTACAGTAACATTCTTTTGCTATTACTTAAAAGAACGTTAACTATAGTATCGGCCTCCGATATATGATATCCTGGGGTTAATAAGGAGGGCTGTGTCATCGTTAACCTCTTAACCTTGTTCGTAAGATACCCAATGTCAGGCCATTCGGTGTTGGTCCATTTAATCGAAAAATATGTGATCGACAGTCGATCATTATACGTTACAATTGATCGAAATTCCATTTGATCGAATCCCATTTGTCATTTGTTTCATAAGATCGAACCTTCAAATGATCGAATACTATTTGATCGAATTCAAAAGTATTTATAACACCAGTTGGTATGTTTTTATTTTACCGAATGTCAATATGAAGTGCGGAAGGAATAATGATGGAATAATTCATTGCTTAAGTGCAGAAGGAATAATGATGGAATAATTCATTGCTTTAACTGTATTAAGCCACAAAGATGAAGAGATTTTTACTTTATACACTATATGATGGAATTTCTTATGACATCGACGATAACGGCCCGTTGTTTTTGATCGTTTATTCCCATTCGACCGAAATCCCATTCGACCGAATCCCATTCGACCGAAATAATTTTAAAATGTAGCCCAATTGGCGGGGTGATTTGGTATTTTATTTATAAGGTATGTACTATCGAAGATCCATGTTTAGGTTAGGTTAGGTTAGGTAAGAGTTGGTTAAGTTTACTATTTCAGTTTTGTTTCAGTAACTAAATTGAAAACATAGCAAAAGCCAATTTATATAGCAGCGTTCGGTCGAATGGGACACATAAAAGCGTTCGTTCGAATGGGACACATAAAAACCGCACGTTTCGGCGGAATTCGGTCGAATGGGACACCTCAAAAACCGCCTTCGGTTGAATGGGATTTCGGTCGAATGGGACTAAAGCGTTTTTGATATATATAAATAGGGTTAGGTTAGGTTAGGTTAGGTTAGGTTAGGTTAGGTTGATGTACGCGCGCCGTAGGCGCGTATGCACCGTTGCCTTTTCGATTTACTCCCAAAAACTAGTAGTTTTACCCTACAGTAGCTTTCGATCAAATTTCGTTCGATCAAATGCCATTCGATCAAATGCCATTCGATCAAATGCAATTCGATCAAATGGAAATTCGATCAATTGGTACCCGTTCGATCATTTGGGAATCGATCAAATAGATGTCACCGTTAACCAGCCATTCATGCCACGCGAGCCAATTACCTTTAACCTCTTAACCTTGTTCGTAAGATACCCAACCGTCAAACACTACAGACAGACTGTTGGCCAGTACTTGTGGGTACTTAGGAATCTCAAGGAATCGAAGCTAATTAGCTCGAAAAGTAAAACCAGGAACCTATGTGTCCTAAGTAACTTAATTAATAAGTATGCCAATTAGCCAAAATTATCACCAAACTGATTTTCAGAGCTATTGCGCAATCTAGGTTTAGTTCTCAGCAGAGAGCCCCCTAGTGAGTGAATATTTCCAAGGTAAAATAAAAAATTTTCGGTTGCCATGGCAAATCGAATGGGTAGTGCAACGTCTCCATTTGGGAAATTTCATATCTTATATAGGTCTACATTACGCCCGACTTTGAATAAAATCGGCAAATAAACACCTCGGGTACTCTCCTTGTTAGTTCGAGTGCAAGTTTAAGTTGGAGTTTGTTGATAATGTCAGTGTCGAAAAAATATTCTGTTAGCAAATTAGCATTAAAACAATAGGAAGTGTCATACTTAAAGTTATTATGTTTCTTATGAGTACACACTTGGAATGTGTAAGGATCAATTGACACCCTACTGAAATTGAGTTTGCGGAAACGGTCTTGACTGAAACAACGTCCAAAGTAAGATTTCAAAATCATTGGCGATCGAAATTTGCGACTATAAACCACGCCCGTTTCGTAATCTTACTTGGACATTCCAAGTGTGTACACATATAATTTCCTGGATTATGACGGCTCCTATGAAACATTCGAGGTGATCCATCCCAGAAGCATCTTATTTCAAGCGTCATGTAGAGTGGATCATTTTTCCGTTGGAATGAACGAGCTCGAAACCTCGTTCCAGGGCTTGCGGCGTTTAGCAGTCCCGGGTTCTAGCATTTCCCTCGTGACCGAGGGGGCAGACACTTAGAAAAAAAATGTACACCAGATTTCTGATTTCCAAATATTTCCGATAT
This sequence comes from Leiobunum rupestre, assembly GCF_980474605.1. NCBI lineage: Eukaryota > Metazoa > Arthropoda > Arachnida > Opiliones > Sclerosomatidae > Leiobunum > Leiobunum rupestre. The sequence continues at coordinate 20,499,034 of NC_143393.1, read as the reverse complement.
TACTTAAATATTTCCGATATTTCTTAAATATTTCCGATATTTTTTTTTTATATTTCTTAAATATTTCCGATATTTTTTTTTATATTTCTTAAATATTTCCGATATTTATTTTTTTTTATTTTTTTTTGATATTTCTTAAATATTTCCAAATATTTACAGATTTACAGAAATTTCAAAAATATTTCCGTTTGTTTCTCTAGATTTCCCATATTTCTCGAGATCTACTTATATTTTTTGGATTTCTCGATTTCTAGAAATATTGAAAATATTTCCGTTCTAGTTTTCCAGAAATATCGAAAATGTTTCCATTTATCTCTCTAGATTTCTAATATTTCTTTCGATTTCCCGATTTCCAGAAATATCGAAAATATTTCTGTTTATTTCTCTAAATTTGCAATATTTATTTGTATTTCTCGAGATTTCTAATATTTCTTTGTATTTCTCGAGATTTCTAATATTTCTTTGGACTTCTCTAGATTTTAAATATTTCTCCTGTATTTCTAGATTTCCAGAAAAATCGAAAATATTTCTGTTTATTTCTCTAGATTTCTAATATTTCTTATGTATTTCTAGATTTCTAATATTTCTTTTGTATTTCTACATTTCTAATATTTCTCGTGTATTTCTACATTTATAATATTTCTAAATTTCCAGAAATAATAATTTCGATTTATCACTATTTGTTCACCAGATTTCTGAAGAGACTGCCCCCTCGCTCGTGACTCCTTCGTGTCCGTGGTCTGTTTTTGGGGAAGGGTCACGCGCGCGCTCGTCATTCGCGGGAAAACATCTCTTAGAACTCCGAATACGGAAAAAAGGCCGACGAAAGATTTTCGTGGAAAGATCAAATCTCTTTATTTTCGAAGCGGAGCCCGGAATTCTGATTCTTCAAAGACGAGCTGCCGATTCGAGCTCTTTACATGACGCTCGTGCTTCGTGGGTGACAGTAGCTTGTCAGCGAGTGCGTGGCTCCAGAGAAAAACCTCTCCATACCCGGATTCCTATCTCAGAGTAAAACTGAAGCCAATCGAGATACCTTACTTTTCAGAGAAATTTCGAATTTAATTGTTTTTACAGGAAAATGGATTTTTTTATAATGTTAATATTTTTTTAAATATTTACGTTAATTAATATTTATATTATTTTAGCTTTTTAAATCCAAAATTCGGTTTCTTCAAATAAGATGTTTTAGACTTGAGTGATATTTTATCTCTGGTAATCCATTCCCTTCACCCTGGCCTCGGACCATTGGGTCTTCTATTGCGTACAGCCATTTGAACCCAACTCGTGACGAGACAATATGATATGGCTAGAGGTCGGTAACGGTTAATCATTATCCATGTTTAAATTGATTTTTTTCGGGGGAAAAATGTAAACAAAGAAATGTACCGGTTAATATTTCGGAAAATGATTAAAAAACATGTATTATTCGTAAAATTTTAGCTTTTTACCGAGAAAAACGTCGTTAATTTTACAAAATTTATCAAAAAAATTAATCGGATAATACAGAAATATAAATTACTTGATCAAAACGTTTTACGAATAATTTTGAGAGCTTTATCTATTGAATAAAAGTTAACCATCCCCGACCTCTAGATATGGCGTTGTATGATTGCTAGGGTACAAAGAAAATGAGCTTTCTATGTCCAGTCATGGGTCAAGAAACGATAAATGATTTATCGTTTCTTGGACCATGGTCCAGTTAACCACCATTGATTTTATCTTTACACGAGATACTATTTTTCTACGTAGAGGTCAAAGGAACTGTAGAGGTCAAAGGAACTGTAGAGGTCAAAGGAACTGTAGAGGTCAAAGGAATTGTAGAGGTCAAAGGAACTTCAATTTCAGGTAGTGTTGTTTTTTTCCGGAAAAATTAAAAGCGGAAAATCTTCCGCAAATCGGAAAAATAAAAATTGAAACATATATTTATTTTTAAGGCATAAGACATTTGGAAAATGTAATATTATAACAAGCGTAGGAACTTTTAGGAATTCAACAGAAAATTAGTCGAAATTCCAGCCAACCTGCCGGAAATTCGTTCTAGTATCTTTCCGCCAAATGTACTAAATATTTAATAATAATAATAATAATTAGCTAGGCTAATACTCTAGGCACCACCATAGGCCTAAGTCATCAAGCGACTTTTCAAGCCATTAATTCAGGTGGCCGGGTGACACGCAAGCCCTTCATGCCACGCGAGCCAACAGCTCCTTACTATAACTATTACAGTATACCTCTACAAGTTTTTATGGAAGTGGAAACCGAGGAGCTCGGGGGAAAACCCCTTAAACCAGTGGGGAGAGAACTTGCAAACTCAACGTGGAAGGAGTTGTTCCAAGTTTTCACCCAGTGCCACAAGCGGGTATACCTCTCGCGTTGATTGGCTCATTTGTAAATTTGTCAATAACTTAAATTATAGTAATTTTTAACAATATATTTTTAATGGGATATAGAATTTAGGTTAAAGTTCACTAAGTATAGTAGAAGTTGTCTAATTATAATTATTATAAATGGTTCTCTGACGACGTTATCGGTACACTATTTTGAATTTTAGCTTCCTTTTGCCATTAATAGATGGCACCACGCTCCCCAGTAAAGTCGTTTTTTCGAAGAATCGGGTAGATTCATTGCCATCTCTAATAACAAAGGCCTTATCCCTATACAGGTGGCAATGATAGAGCCGACAGTTGTTTTAAAGGGAGTATAGCCCTATTGAAAAAAAGTCAAGCTTCCGTCATTACACGCTGGGGACGCGACAGTCTAGAACGTTGTAGATAATCCCAACGATACTTCTACAACGGCCAACTTTGATCTCTCGCACTACAGCGGCCCTCTCATTCGTTGACGTTTCTGTGTTAACCTATGAGCAAAAGATGTGTATGACGTGAGCTCCCCTAGCGGATTATTTTTTTTGAATAGTTTTTACATTGAAGCCAATATAAAAACCGAGCGTGGCGCTGAACTCCTACACGTTATAGTACAGTTTATAGGGGGAAAATCCTTGCTCGCGGAATTTCGACGAATGTGTTGGCGCGTGATCAAAGTTGGCCGTGCTTCTACAAAGTACAAACTCCGCAGCAGGATAGCAATTTGGAATTGTCTACCACTTTCTAGATTGTCGATAAACAAACGTTTATATCAGAATGATCCGGTTAAGCCTAAACGCAATATACCTGGGATTCCAACTATAGTCCAATATATGAATATAGCTAAAATTGTCAACCATAATTCAAGAGGAACAAAATTTCTCATTTCGAAAACAAGTTTCTAACAGTCAAAGAAATCCAATACGCAAAGTTTAGTTAGCGGCAACATTAATTTTTAGTAAATATTCAAAGTAATCGCTTGTCTATTTGGAAGACGGGTAATAATTTCTTGATTTTGTCGACAAGCTTTGAAGCCTTTCTTTGATTATTACCGAGTTCTAATGACGAGAGATTAAAATGTACGCGGTAGATCGGATTGACGTGATAACAGGTTCAATCTGAAATCATGATTATCCTTCATTAATTTTACCCCGGAGCCAATGTCACTACACGTTCAGGATGTTTAGATGAGTTAATAAGGGGGAATAGGATCAAATTGGAACTCATTAACTCCCCCCTTCCTTGACTGATGATTAGAACTACCTTCACTGTGTTGTGTAGAATCCCCCTCCGAAACATTACCAGTCTAAGAAATTATGTTTGGAATGCTTCCCTGTTTCCCGCTTCGTTGATGGGATAATAACGAGAACGGCGACTAAGGCGTCATCTCGTGTTCGATGCTCGAACTTTTTATCGAATTTGTAAAAAATATTGGTAGCTCTCTGCTGCCATCTATGTTTTACCTTTAATTTTACGTTATATATTTATGAAATCTACACCTCGAATCCTGCCAAAAGTGTTTTAAATATTTTAATTCAGTGTATTTATGTAAATTTAAACTAAGATAGTAATTAATAGTTATTTTAAATATTTCCCTTGCTAGATGGAGTTATTGTAGCTCTGAGAATTTTATGTCATTATGACGTATTCATTGACGTTGTTAAGTGGTTTCAAGTCGCTTTTTCCAAAGTTTAATTTTTCTAAATGTTCAAGATGTTAATATGTTGTGTTGGCATTACAACATTATCCAAACGTAAGAGGAAAGTTGATAATTTTTTAACTTAGCTGGCTGCAATATGGAGTGTCAGAAATTCTTCGAAGGTGATAACCTTTTCCCCCCTAAAGAGATAGCTTCCAAAATCATACTTTGTTTAAGGCCTCAAGTGGTGCAAACACGTCACTGCATTTAAAGCATGTGTCGGCTCGAAGCGAAGTAGCTATTTTTCAATAGATGTCGCTAGCGCCTACATCAAAACAAGACAGTTAAGCTACATTTTGACCAAAAAGGCGGGTACTTATAAGTACCCCTCGCGTTGATTGGATCGTTTGTAAATTGGTCAATAACAAAAAGTCATTTTAAACAATATTTTTACATGGGATATATAATTTAGGTTAAAGTCAACTAAATAGAGTATAATTTGTCTAAATATAATTATCTACAATGGCTCTCTGATGACGTTATCATTTGGCTATTTTGAATTTTAGCTTTGCCATAAATAGATGGCACAACGCTCTCTAGTAAAGTCGCGTTTTTCGAAGAATCGGATAGTCATGGCCATCTCTAAAAACAGGGGCCTTTTCATAATACAGGTGGCCATGATAGAAACGACCGTTGCTTTAAATAAATCCATGAAATATTCACATCAAATCACATATTTTAATTGCTCCATTTACAAACTTAAGTAATCAAGTTAAATTTCAATTATTAAATTCCTTGACTATTAGAGTTGCATACTTTCAATCTTCAAAAGGTTGTATTTATTTACTTCTTTTGGAAGCCATAAATATATAAGAACAACTACAAATATGTATTTCATACTAGAAGTCAAAGGGTAATCGACCTTCGTGTTTCCTCACGTAACGTCTTAATCCTAGAATTTTACCGCTATTTTTCAAAAATTGTTATTCTAAAAGTAAAATCATAAAACCATCTTAACGCTAATGGTATTTTCTCGCGAGCCAAGGGTCAAGATAGTGTATTCCCCACTCTCGAACCATCAACTTTCCAATAAAAATCGAATTTTGAAGCGACATAAGGAAAATTCGATACCTCGCGTGTTACAAGGAGGACACGCTTTTTCCAATATATTTTTTTCGAATTCAATCAGAAATGTCGCTATAGTTAGAATAACATCTTTCGTTAAAGGAAAAGTTTCAAAGGCCGGTGAAATTGCCGCTTAGATCGCGATGGCCAAGCCTGTCTTTTTCTTCGGAGGAGAATGATTAGTTATATCTACGTGTCCTGAGAAGTCTGAGGCAACCAGCTGTGGAAGCGCGGCTTTTACCTTACCTTCGCTATTCTCGCGTTATCCAATAGAGACGGTCAACACGCAGACTGAACCGGACCCCTCGCCTTTGGATGGAGCTATCAAGTGGATTTTAGTCGGTGGTAACGAGATTTCTATTTCGGTGGTCTTCGTATAGGATTCTACTTGAGCGGTGTTGGAACAGACGCCGTATATTTTAATAAAAATTCTGTACGCTTCCGCGTTTTATCGTTTGTGGACATATCACGAATAGTAACGCAATCCACCTCGGTTAATACGAACGATTATTAATAAAAATAGTTTGAAGGTCGCCTTCGAAAGTAAATTGGACCTAGAATGTATTGGGGCTAACAGATAAAATGTAGCGACAACTGGAGCTTCTGCAATTGTACTGGAGATGATTACACGGTGTGTATTTTCTTCCGGGAATCACGAGATGAGCAGGGTATTACCACATATTTTCTGTTCACTTGAATGCATTCTTTGCAGCTCATAATTCTATACTTAAAGCATTAGTGTGTAACACCGGTTGTTGTATAATTCGGTGATTTTTGGCAAGAAATGAACGAAGACTTTGGTTCCCTATAATATGATCAAATCAAAGATTATTTGTCTAGCTGCTAAAACAAATATCTAAATATACTTCCGTTTGCATACGTAACTGAGAAATGTCGCAACAATACCATAAGTCTTAAGCTTTCTTCCATAAGTGTGTCAATTAGTCGAAATTAAATGATAAATATGTGTGGAGTGATGCAGAATTGACGCCATAATCGGAATTATGGAACTACCTGTTTTCGGAATTCATTTAAAAAGAAATGAACCGAAATATTTTCGACAACTTGGCAAATTTTTGAAACCCTTTTGAAAATACATAACTTCGATACGCCACTGTGTCAACGTGGAATTACGAAATTTAACTGTCAAAGTGTTTGTGCAAGGTTCGACATCAGGCCCGTCTTAAGACCTTTTGGGGCTAGAGCCTAAATTATTTCTTAAGACCTTTGATACCCCAACGGCCAGCCTTTGTCAGTCCGTTGTCTAAATTCAACTACACAATAATCAAACCAAAATCTTAATTTTAAAAGTATAACATAGGCTTACTGAAAATAAAATTTTTACTGACAGCGATTCGTTGTTAGGTTTTAGAAATTGTTGGTACCGTATGATACGCGATGTGGCGATGAGTCAAATTACTTTAGACCTTATTAAAAATAAATAATATTAAATGAGCATAAATAATATTTAACCAACCGAACCCTTATCCCTAGAGTAGAGGCTGTATGGCTGGCCTTTCCGGGACCCCAAAATTAACTGGGGCCCCTGGGCTGTAGCCCATTTAGCCCATGCCTTAAGACGGCCCTGAGATTCGTAAGAATGTTTTCCAGGTTTACAGTATTTGGGTATTTAATTCCAACACAGATTGACCCACTTGGGCCGTAGAAGTCGAATTGCAATTTTCAAGAAGATCGGTTGAGTGGTTGTGGAGTTACAGTATAGTCACATTTTAGAGGTCATATTTAGGGGTCAAGGTCGTTTTCTATGTTTCACCGCTTCTACTTACCCGATCTTTGCAAATAAGGTCTCATTTTAAAGGTAATAAAAAGCACAATTTAAAAAAGCACTTAGTTTTAAACCATATATAAGCCAGCATACAGTAAATCACGTTTTAAATAGTTGACCTTTGACCCTGAATAGCTTTCTCGCGACCAGGAATTAAATCGAAACTGTTGAAATTACTCAAAGAAAGAACATCGTATCTCTTGAAAGATCGATTTTCTCGAAATAAAACGATTAAAGGCACGCAAAGAAATCACAAGTTTTTTCCCATCGACAATAATACTTTTGGAGTGTTATTTCTGTCAGAAATGGATGATATGAAATTGTTTTCAATTGCTACTAGTATTGAAGTCGAAAGTGAAACTGAAAATATCACTTTTGCGAAAGGAGAATTCTTGGCTGCGATTTCCGACAGTAAGTTTTATATATGAAAGGTTTTGGACTATATGTATCCTGCTAGTCCGTCAACTAAATTGATTCATGCTGAGTTCCACTTGAATTGTAAAATACAATTCCCATCGCTAACAGACCCAGTGCCGGCCTTAGGCACGTGCAACCGCACGTGGCCTCGCTCTAGCCAGAGGTCTCGCGCGAGGTCTCTGGTCAACGTTAGTGGTCTTCTAGTTTTCCCTGTTCCCTCTTGCCGCTTGGCAGCCAAAATTATGGTTTCGTTTACCTCGAGTATCTCATGTTCTAAGCCGATAAAAGTACAACAAGCAATTTCAAAATTAATTTTCAAAGTACAACAATAACCATCGCATAAATAATCAAATAACATACATAGTGACATTTAGTAGCCTAGCTGCCTAGATATATGGTCACGCCCACACGATTGACGAAACCGAATCGGTCGTACATTTTTTGTTACAGCGAGATACATGACGACGGCATTATCGGCATATTAAGCATGGACTGTAGTTCAATGGGTTTTTTTTCATTGCTGTAGTATCGTTCAATAACTTTTTCTTCTTCGTGTATCCTGCTTTATCACAAAAAGTAGCTCTTTATCCGCCGTAACTATTCGACGAACCAATAGAGATTCAAACCAATCTGGGATTCGCGGGACACGTTTTATTCGAGTAGGAGAATTAGGCTTAAGTTTCAACTCTATCGAATAGTGTTGGCGCCATCTGTTTCTGACACCTTTGCAAAATATAGTAAGTTTTAGTTTCCCAATAACTTGATAGATGGCGCCAACACGATTTGATTTAAGTTCATTTACTAAGTAATTTGTTTTGTTTCAATCTCACGATGACTGAAATCGGTTTAAATCTGTTTAGTGGCCTTAGGCTCTTATGTGATTGTGGTTTATTTTCAATAGGGAGAGTTATGTAGCAATCTAGAATATCGTTAAACGCGTATTTCGCGGTAAATTTATAGCTTAGTCGACTTTGGTGCTAGTAGTTTAACTCATAATGTTAAATCAATTTTTTTGGTTACACACTTTAAGGAATAAGGACCCAAGGAGGCCAAGCCAAGGTAAGGCTAATTTGTAACGAATTATTAGCTTGTAAAATGTACATTTTTGGGAAGTGTTAGTTTAGAAAATCTAAGTCTACATATTTCAGACATTGTTTGTATCTCAAAATGACAATGTTTACAGATCGAAATAATAGAATGCATTTGAAACAGATAAAATGAATTATTTATTTCGGAGGTACCTAGACGTTCTTTACAATCATTTAGAAGGTGAACGAAAAGGAACACATTTCGGATAGAATTTGAATACAAAGCAGGGTACACGAAAAAAGGACAAAAGAGTTTGAACCGGACTAGAGTTAATTTAGATTTTAGACCCAGTAGCCAAAGAAAACTGCCATGCTATTTCTAAAACCATATTACACAATTTTTGAACTTTTGACTCCAACTTCGCGCCATTCAATATATTTCAGGTCGAGCCCTAGCGCACCCGGGTTTATCCGTACACACGCCTATGAACTAAAACGTGCTTTGAGTATTGTCAAAATAAAAATGTGTGTTTTCGTCGTATCGTGTATCCGCTATATCCGCCAATGTATATTCGTAACAATTTCTTATTAAAATTTACGCGGCTTAATCCCGTTTCAATTTAGAACAGTATTTACGCTTTTCCGAAAATCGTTCCGCTAGAAAAAATACCTTGCCATGACTCACTATTGATTCTTTCGGCTGAATAATTATAATACAATATAATATAATTATAATATTAGTATTTTTATTGAAATATTTGAACTATTACACAACGTGCCAGGTAAAAAAGGTAAGCTAGCTTCGTACAAAATGTGGCTTCGTCTTCAAGTTTTAAAATATTGGACGTAACGTAGTCTCCCATTTCCAAACAGGATAATTCGAGTTAATTAACAATTAATTTACTATGAGTCATCGAGAACGTGATTCTGGTCGGACTTGGGAGTCCGGAGCATCAAAATTAAAGAAGCGTAAAAAGTTCGAAGATGATCTAAAAAAAAACAAAACCCCTTAGTAATAGACGGTAAAATAAATTCCAACGGCTCCCAGCCTCTGAAGGGTTTTTGAATTTGGGGGTAGGAAAAAAAGGGGAAAGTTTCGTGACAGCATGGCTGCCAGCCTCCCCACTTCGTGACTTTAATTGTCACTTAAGTCATTTCAACCGTTTTTGACGTCTATTACGATTGATATCAATTAATTATTTGTATTTTAATTTAAAGAATTCAAGTTATAGGTAAATTTACAGTTAAACAACCATTTTGTCTAGCTTTATTCCCGAAATATAACGGTCAGTTTACTTAGATGGCGCCACGTGCGCTACGAAGAATCACGATTTAGATAATTGTTACTCGGCGACAGTTAAAAATTGGTCTCTGCGCATGCTCCAATACCAACCAATCCGGTGTTCCCTCCCTGGCTAGTGTCCAGTTTTTAAGTGGCAATGACGGTTTAAAATTCCACCCCCATTTATTTTACCGTCTATTATTTTGCCAGAAAGTTCGATACGTCTGCTGCAGGGATTTCTGCAGAAAGCTCTAGTTCCTTTAACGAAGCAGAAATCGAACTATTTCCGTCAGACCATGAGGAATCTGTATTATCTGGGCAACAAAATTCGTCATTAGTAGAGACAGTAGCCCCAAGGACGATGGCGCTTTCGTTTTTGCCCAGTGACCCTGCTATGTGGCCGACTAATTTAAGGGATGACCAGAGGACTGAATTGGTGAAAACAGGACCCGTGCAAATCACTCATCATGATTTTCCAGAAGATACCAATGGTAGAAAATTTTCAAAGCAGCATTTTTATCGAAGAATAAGCAATGGTGAAAAGATATTACGTAGTTGGTTGGTATATTCAATTAGTAATGACTCTCTGTTCTGTTTCTGCTGCAAGTTGTTTTCAAACCGTGATATTAAACTTACAAGTACCGGATATAATGATTGGCGTCATTTATCTCAATCCTTATGTGAACATGACAGCGCTTCTGATCATATTCAGAGCTTACAGAAATGGAAAACTTTGGCTGTGGCATTAAATAAAGAGTCTACACTAGATGATCATCATCAACGAATTATAGACATTGAAAAACGACATTGGCGATCTGTTATGGAGTGTTTGTTTGCTATTGTCCAGAAATTGGCAGAAAGGTCATTGGCATTTCGGGGGCAGTCGGTTAAATTATTTTCACCACATAACGGAAATTTTTTGGCGCTAGTAGAGTTGATCAGCAAGTTTGATCCGGTTATTTCAGAACACGTACGCCGTATACAAAACAAAGAAGCAATGGATCATTACTTGGGGAAAAGAATTCAGAATGAAATAATTGATTCGTTAGCTAACGCGATTCTAAAAAGATCGTGTCAAACGTAAAAGATTCAAAATACTTTGCAGTTATAATGGATTGTACGCCAGATTTGAGCCACAAAGAACAACTTTCCATATTCCTACGATGTGTGATAATTCAAAATGACTCTGTTGCAATTAAAGAACATTTTCTGGGCTATTTACATATTACCGACAGCACTGGACTGGGACTTGCTAACGTTTTCCTTGATTTTCTTAAAACTATGAGTTTGGACATTGAAAACTGTCGTGTTCAGTCCTATGACAACGGATCCAATATGCGAGGGCAGTACAAAGGCGTTCAAGCTAGGTTAAAGGAAATCAACAATCGTGCTTTTTTTGTTCCTTGTGCTAACCATACATTAAATCTCATGGTTTGTGATGCAGCGAAGTCTTCTACACAGGCAATTTCATATTTTGGATTAGTACAACGTATTTTTACATTTTTTGCGCCGTCTACAGTTCGTTGGGAAATATTGCGTCAAAGCTGTGACGTTACACTAAAATACTTGTCGGAAACGAGATGGGAGAGCCGAATAAAAAGCATTGAAGTACTCAAAGAAAACCTGATTCACGTTCAAAAAGCACTTCAGGACGTTGCTGATAGTAGTAATGACAGTGTTGCTGTTTCTGAGGCAACAAGTCTTGCTAAGGAAATTTCTTCATTTCAGTTTATTCTATCATCGATTATATGGTATAAAATATTGTTCGAAATTAATAAAGTTAGCAAGCTTGTTCAAAATCCATCAATGGTCGTAAGTGAAGTCACCAAATTAATTTTCGCAACAAAATTGTTTCTCCAAGATATGCGTTGTAATTCATCATTTGATTATATTATTGCAGAGGCTAAAGTCGTAGCGTCCACACTAAACACAACTAATACATTTCCTGAAAAATGAATTCGCCGAAAACGTAGACAATTCGATTATGAGACTGCAGACGCGCCTCTTAGTGGAGAACAGCAATTTAAAATCGAATTTTTTAATGTTTTAATTGATGTGGCCGTTAAATCCCTTGAAGAACGCTTCCAACTTTTGAAAACATTTTGTGATATCTTTGGTTTCCTGTGCAGCACTAAGCAAATGGAACAATTTAAAAATATCCTGTGATAAGTTAGAGCTTGCTTTAACGGATTCTGCCACCAATGAAGCTGATATTACAGCGGATGAGTTATATTCAGAAATAAAAACTCTGATTAGAATGCGATCAGCCAAAAATTAAATGAAAGCTTTAGAACTTGTGCAATATATACATAAAAATTCGTTGGCTGAAATGTTCCCAAATCTGATGGTAGCTCTTCGAATTATGCGAACACTGCCTGTTTCAGTTGCGAGTGCAGAAAGAAGCTTTTCTAAGCTTAAGCTGAACAAAACTTACCTTCGAACCACCATGACTCAAGAAAGACTATCTGGATTAGCAATGATTTCAATTGAAAATGAAATAAGTCATTCATTAGATTTGTCAACCTTAATTGACGATTTTACCACCAGAAAAGTGAGAAAGATTGCATTTTAGTTGTATTTGTATACTTCAATATAAATAAAAATGTATACTGATAAAATCTGTTAATAATTAATAGAATAAAACGTCATTTAACGAAACTATTTAAAACATGCGCCAAAAATATTGGCCAAAACTAAGGCCATTAAACTAAGGTGACTTTGCACGTGGCCTCGAAGATAATATAAAAATTGAACACACTTATTCCATGTATTTATCCAAATAAAAATGTGACTTTACTATAAAAAGACTTTTTTAATTTTAATATATGTATTTCATTATAAATAAATATTTTTTTCTATAAAACAAAAAATATTACCGTCGTAATTTTTTGTTTACAACTAAATCACGTATACGGAATTCAGAAACCAATATAATTTAGAAAATTAAAAATTAGCTATTTTCAAGGTCATAGGTCAACTATTTAAAACGTGATTTAATGTATGCTGGCTTATATATGGTTTAAAACTATGTGGTTTTTTAAATTGGGCTCTTTAGTACCTTTAAAATGAGACCTTATTTGCAAACATCGGGTAAGTAGAAGCAGATAAACATAGAGGTCATATTTAGGGGTCAAGGTCAGTTTCTAAAATGTGACTATACTGTAACTCCGCAACCACTTGAAAATTGAAAATGCGATTTCAACGGCCCAAATAACCCTAAATAAAAGTTTTCACAAAATTTGGCGATGGTAGGGTGAACAATTGGGTCAATCTGTCCTGGCATTACCCCTTTCTGAAAACAAGAAGACAATTTGTCAAATTTAGGAACCCCTACGCATCCATTTCCATAAACCAGCTACCACGTACATCAAATTGCACCAGGCCAGACGAGAAAATCTGGAAGCCGCTACTAATTATCGGTGACTGTAATTCTAGCTTGGGTCCCTGTTTTATCGTTATTTATTTAGTGTTATTTGGTCACCCTGAATAAGTGCACATTCTACATGCAGTGGCGTAGCGTGGGAGGGGCAAAGGGGGCCATGGCTCCGGGCGGCTTAGATGTAGGGGGCGGCCAGCGGCCTGGAAAATTGAAACGAACGCGGCTGGCCGAGATCGTGGATCGAAAAAATGGTAAGAAATTATTTAAGGTCTACAATGCGCACGTTAAGGAATACACGCTGTCTACATGTAGTATATGCTGTAAATACTCACTCAAGAGTCATTGAAAGTTATAGAATAAATAAATATGTTTTAGACTGATGGAAAGATATTAAAATAAAATGAAACACTGACACTGACATGTCTGGGGGTAGGAAAGTTTTCAACCAATGAAACAAACCTAACAATTTACGGAATATTTGATGTCATAAAGACGGCCCACTCAATAACGTATTTATAGGAGTGCCGGTTTAAACCTATCCCCTGGGTTCGAAATGGGAATAAGACAACCTAGCCATTCCTAGGGGGTTATACAATTTCTTTTACGAATCAAGAGTACAAGAAAATGGATGAAAAGCACTTACGATAGTTTGATATTGTATTTTTATTTAATTATATTTTGTTTTCTTAATTTATTCTTTACATAGTTTACAGCCATCAAACTAAATGATATTTGATATTTCCATTTTAAATTAACTTTTGTTTACGTTACCCGTTTCCATAATCGTAAAATAACGAATCTGTATTTTTTAATATATAATTTTGAAGTTCGAACGGTTATTGGTAGAATCGCTACTTTCAAAGATGGTACCAGGGACGTCATTTCAAGATTTTTCAGGAGGGGGCAGAACTTGAATGTCCGGGGGCTGAGAAAACAGGTTTTTTAAGAGATCAAAAATGCCTCAAATTCAATATTTTTTGGATATTTAATCGATGTAGTTATTGAATAATTGCAATAATAGCATTCAAGCCAAAACAATGAATACACGAAATTTAATTTCTTACGTAGCTATATGCAAATTTATCCGTGAACTTTTTTAGCCCCCCTTGCCCCACCCAAATGACGTCCCTGGATGGTATATCTCATTTTTGATGACATTGTAGAATATTCTGGTTTTAATTAAATATTACTTCATATACAATGTACATTCAAGATATTCATGATTTTAGGTGTACGTGAAAGTTATTCTTGACATTGACGAAGAACATACCATTGTCTGATTTAATATCAACCATGATACAATGAACATTTAAATATAACGGCCAAGTTTTAACAAATTAAATTCGTGGATATGTCGACTCCCTCTTGGGCTCACTTCTCTAGTTCGTTCATCTAAAACACCAGAGAAAACAATTTTTTCTATATTTTTTAATCCTAAATTTAAATAGCCTAATTGCCTTTAAATATTTGAACTCCTAGGAGTTTTAGGTCCCGATTGGAACTTTTAACATAACCACTGGCGTAGCCAGGATTTTGTTTCGGGGGGGGAGGGGCACGCCATTGAAAAAAAGTAAGAAAATAAAAATATTTTTACGTACGACCATACGTTTCGGGGGGGGGGTGCCCCCCCTGGCTACGCCAATGAACATAACGTGTCTACTCGAAAATTTGTCTACGTAATCATTTTCAATTCTATTTCAAATTTTGGAGAAAATAATAACACGCTGATCATAATTTAAATTTAAACTCCCAAATCCTAAAATTCACTTGAAATTCAAAGCGAGACTCATTAGTATAGGAAACAAATTAGCACTATTCTTTGTAGGTATACAGCTTGAGATTTTTAATAAACTTTAATTAACATCATTGAATGACAGCACCTTAAGAGTGGGGGATGGGAGGTTAGCTTTCCTTGAGCCTGCTTTTAAATCGAGTTATACTTTCGTTTCCAATCTTTTATTTCGCGAATTGTTCCGGCCTTATTGAAACAATGGTATGCCACTATTGGTTAATGTTCGTACAACGTAATAATATATATAGTCTTTGGTTTATGTCGAGATCTTTTTATCGGACATCTCTTTCGTCGAGCTGAGAGGTCTCGTTGTGGCCTTTGGGGGCAGCCTTCTTGCACCGCTTGGACTTCATTTTGACGAATCTGAGATGTCCGGTCCTCTCTCTCTTGTCGCTGGTGACGGGCCCGAAGAAGACGGGAGGCGCCGGCCATCCCAGCCGAGAGTACTTGGTGGCTGGCACCGGGTTCCGCTTGAATGACCAGTAGTCCGGTCTGTTCAAGGGCAGCTTCCCATTTTTGGCCAGCGCCGCGACATTCCGTTTCCCCTCGATGATGTTGAGTTCGTTGTCCCACGTCGCCTCATCGTCCGTGTCCTCGCAGTCCTCGCTAGCGGCACTGCCGACTAGCTGCGGTCGGTCCGAGTACAAGATGTCCTCGCGTTTCCTGCCGCCGCCATCTTGAGAGCTACGGTAATAGTTTTTGGATGGTTTGGCTTCGGGTGATCTGTAACGACAAAGAATTTTGACGTCATTGCTCAATCCCTACCGTCTCCAACGTCACTATCAAGGTCAGTTACAGGTTTATAAAGTTAAATTCCACAGTATGAACCATAGATATAAGAAATGTATATAAAGGTCTAGATAATTTTAAATTTCGGGGCGTTTAAGCGTAACATAAAATACGGAATTGACACCTAGCAGACACCGAGGAAGGCACGTGACCAAGAGCGCGAGCTCTCTTAACATTTCAGTACTCAGTGCTTGACCTTTCCGCAGGCCGTAGTCTTTAGACACCATCTGTTGGTGACTTTTAGTATAATTTTTCAGCAGGAGACAATGGCTCTCGCGACGATAGCACGAGCTTTTTTACCGATAGATAGCGCCTCATAAGGATAGCCTGCAGAAATTACGCGTTTCTGCTAGCTGTCACCTCCGTATTCACTCCCTTTGAAATATTTTATCTAGACCTTTCAAGGGCGTATCCAGGATTTTATTTCAGGGGGGATTTTGAGGGAAAATTTCAAGGGGGGGAGTGCTGACGGAAGTTTCACTGATTTTTATTAGGCACCCCCCCCCCCAGTCAATCAGCATTTCGGGGGTGGAGTTTGAACCCCCAAAACCCAACCCCCTTATATACGCCCTTGAGACCTTTAAATACGTTTCCTATATCTATGGTATGAACGAATAAAATTTCTTATGGACAGTTCATGGACCAAGAATCTAAGGAGACTCACTGTTCTTGATATTTTAACACGGTAGGCGTGGTCTAAATCAGAAGGCTTACTGAGGTACACCAGCCGCTTTGAAGCGCTTCAAGAATTTTGGTCGACTATCACTACGACCCCTGTAGCAAATTAGAGTTGGGCCGACGTCGGCAAAAGGTACTAAACACTAAAGTCGGCCGACCTTTGGATTTAGGGTCGAAATGTCCTAGGGGTAAAAGGGTCGGCCGCCTACAAAACGTCGACTCTTTACCGCCTTTTAATAGACCTAAGAACCGACTCCGAAACGACGTCATCCCGACTTAGAATGTACTGTATAATTACGTCGAAACGACTGAGAATGACCAAATAAAACCGTAAATATAGATATATACATGTATGTAGTTGGTCAAGTCCCATGAAAGGGAGTGAAACAATGAGTTTATTTCCGTCAATCGGAAAGCTCTTGAATCTAGAGTACAGAGCTCTAGAGTTTCTTGGGGCTTAGTAAACTTAAAGAATAAATCTTAATTAATAATAACTTAGCTTAACATATTTAGCTATTCGAATGTAACCGACTTGAGCTGAGAGATTTTTAATAAGGAAACATTCTCAGATTGAATATATAATCTTTTTGGAAAAAATAAAATACAGAAAGGAAGTTATTTTAAAAATATTTCAATTTGTTTTATTAAATCGCCAAAGTTTCACAGTTTTGAGCGATTAATTGGCAAAGCGCGACCTTAAATCGACTCATTGTGCTACAGGGGTAATAATTAAATGTAAGGTCTATTTTAAGTCGGATAATGGTCGGCATATCGACCATAAATAGTCCCAAAAAAGGATTTACGGTTTTAGTGTCGAAAAACGTTTCGACGTTTTTAGGTCGGCATTTGGTCGTCGACTTTAAACCGACTTTTCGACCGTACCCCGACCCTAAAACGACCTCATGTGCTACAGGGGGAGAGGCTTAGTCGGGGCTTAGGCGACACTGCAACCGTACGTGCGATGATTTTCACTTAAAAAATCCGTTTATCCCACAAAGCCCAATAAATCGCCAAAAATCCCATAATGTGGGATTTATCCCAAACATTGGCAACACTGAGGGCCGGCGTTGCCTGTACAGTGAGTCCCCTTAGATTCTTTGTCCATGGTCTGTATCAAAGCGGAAAATTCACATTTTGTTTCATTGCGCCATCTACACTGGTACCCTAAACTACATTTAAGAAACTATATAAAACAAATTATTTTGTGGTACCAGTATAATTATTCATTTTTCTTAATTATTTCTAATAATATTCTAATATCCTAACGTAAATTATATAATATAATCAAATGTTAAAACTCGATAGATGGCGTATCATAGTGTACTATAAAATTAGGTCTAAAAATCATTACAAAAGCAGAGTACGCTTATGACGAACGGGTGGAACCTAGGAATATGAATGACCCGTATCCTGGAATGGAAAACTATATTTCCAAATACGGTCTCCCCGTCGCACCTACCGTACGGTAACGTAGCTCGAGCTTAAACTTTAACCCAAGCTTGTAGTGCCATCTTACGGCAGGCAGTGTTACTAAATTAACATGCGTGTACATATAATTTCGTCTGCTAGATGTTCGAAATAAGAAGTATTAACGGGTTTTTTGTTTGTTTTAGAAGTGGAAATTGGTTTTAATTAATGGAGGAAGCTGAATGTTTGGTTTTAGTAGCAAAATATTGTAAAATCTAATTAAATAATATATATATTTACCATTATTTGTCTCTTTTTTTACTTTTAGAAAAAACAGTATAGTTGTTTTCTTGGAAAATAAAATAGAACGGTTTTCCTTCATTGTATAAACTATAAAACACGTGGCGTACCACAACTAGCAGACGAAAATATTTTCTTAGGGTCAAACTATTTCCGCTAGATGTCTATATTGTATTAAGTTCAATGGTTTAACGTTGTCAAACTTATCTACCCAGTCTATCCCATAATTTCCTCTCCATAATTTCCATCTTCCTAGGTTGAACTTCCTTATATACCAGGGATAGTCTTGTCCATAAAAAGATTCTGATTTAACTTACCTGTAAGATCTGAGATGACTGAGCCATCCTTTCCTGGCCAAACTGGCTATATTCCTTTTTCCCATTTGTGAATCGTCGTCGTCATCGTCTTCGTCGTTGACCTCAGCGCCCGGCCTGTTTTGGATGGTCATGCTTTGCTTGCTAGCTGGTCCTCTCGTGTTGAAGAAGGCTCCGATACGTCTCTTCTCGAAGTACTGGGGCTCTTCGTTGGAACTGAAGTAGAAGACATCCTCGTCTTTAAGAGCGGAAAGATCCTCGAAGGAGGGGTTGAAGGTTTCCTGGTCGTCCACGACGTTCCTTAAGGATATCATGGGCATCCGTCCACTCCTGGTGTAGCGCTTTTCCAGAACGTGGTTGGACCCGGCCGTGAAGGGAAGGCGACCGTTTTTGGCGTATGCTGCCACGTACCTCTTGTCCGAAGATTGCTTAAAAGGCATACGACCACTTTTGACTAACGAGGCTACGTTTCTCTTGCCCTCGTCAGATGGCATTCTTCCGTTTTTGATTAAAGCTGCGAGGTATCTCTTATCCGGTACAGAATTGAACATGTCTGCCATTCGCATTTTCCCATTTTTAACCAGGGCTCCTACGAATCTCTTATCGGGTTCGTCTTCAAACATATCTGGTGTGGGCATTTTACCATTCTTTACCAAGGCGCCGATGTACCGCTTATCCGCTGAATCAAACATATCTGAGGCGGGCATTTTACCATTCTTTACCAGGGCCCCGACGTACCTTTTGTCATTCGAGGAATCGAAAATGTCCGGTGATGGCATTTTGCCATTCTTAACCAAGGCGCCGACGTACCTTTTGTCATTCGAGGAGTCAAACATGTCTGTGGATGGCATTTTACCATTTTTTACCAAGGCCCCGACGTACCTTTTGTCATTCGAGGAATCAAAAATGTTCGGTGATGGCATTTTGCCATTCTTTACCAAGGCGCCGACGTACCTTTTGTCATTCGAGGAGTCAAACATGTCTGTGGATGGCATTTTACCATTCTTTGCCAAGGCGCCGACGTACCTTTTGTCATTTGATAAGTCAAACATGTCTGTAGATGGCATTTTACCATTTTTTACCAAGGCCCCGACGTACCTTTTGTCATTCGAGGAATCAAAAATGTCCGGTGATGGCATTTTGCCATTCTTTACCAAGGCGCCGACGTACCTTTTGTCATTTGATAAGTCAAACATGTCTGTAGATGGCATTTTTCCATTCTTTACCAAGGCGCCGACGTACCTTTTGTCATTCGAGGAGTCAAACATGTCAGCTGATGGCATTTTGCCATTCTTTACCAAGGCTCCAACGTACCTTTTGTCATTCGAGGAGTCAAACATGTCAGCTGATGGCATTTTGCCATTCTTTACCAAGGCTCCAACGTACCTTTTGTCATTCGAGGAGTCAAACATGTCTGTAGATGGCATTTTTCCATTCTTTACCAAGGCTCCAATGTACCTTTTGTCATTCGAGGAGTCAAACATGTCAGCTGATGGCATTTTGCCATTCTTTACCAAGGCTCCAACGTACCTTTTGTCATTCGAGGAGTCAAACATGTCTGTAGATGGCATTTTTCCATTCTTTACCAAGGCGCCGACGTACCTTTTGTCATTCGAGGAGTCAAACATGTCAGCGGATGGTATTTTACCATTCTTTACCAAGGCGCCGACGTACCTTTTGTCATTTGATGAGTCAAACATGTCAGCGGATGGCATTTTACCATTCTTTGCCAAGGCTCCGACGTACCTTTTGTCATTCGAGGAGTCAAACATGTCAGCGGATGGCATTTTACCATTCTTTACCAAGGCGCCGACGTACCTTTTGTCATTTGATGAGTCAAACATGTCAGCGGATGGCATTTTTCCATTCTTTACCAAGGCGCCGACGTACGTTTTGTCATTCGAGGAGTCAAACATGTCTGTAGATGGCATTTTACCATTCTTTACCAAGGCACCTACGTACCTCTTGACATTTGCAGAATCAAACATATACGCTGATGGCATCTTTCCATTTTTTACCAGGGCACCGATATACCTTTTGTCGCTTGAACTATCGAAGGTATCCGGAGAGGGTATCTTGCCATTTCTGGCCAAGGCTGCCAAGTACCTCTTGTCCTTGTCCGAGTTTAAGACGGGCATCTTTCCGTTTTTGACCAAGGCTCCGATGTATCTCTTGTCGTCCCGGAAGAGCTCACTGTCTGGCATCCGTCCCTTGTTTAGCAAAGCTCCCACGTATCGCTTGTCCTTGTCACCCATGTCCTCTTCTTGCTCGTCATCCTTCTCGAGAAGTTCTTCTTTCGTCGCTTCAGCATTTGACGCCAGCTCCTGTTAAGAGATAAATAAAATTAATAAATATAAATAAATATAAGTAATAAATTTAAATAAATATCGGTAATAAAATTAAATAAATATAGGTAATAAATATAAATAATACATTTAAATAAATATTAGTAATCAATTTAAATAAAAATAAGCAATAAATTTAAATAAATATAATTAATAAAATTAAATAAATATAAGTAATAAATTTTTATAAATATTACTAATAAATTTTTATAAATATAAGCAATAAATTTAAATAAATATAAGTAATAAATTTAAATAAATGTAAGTAATAAATTTAAATAAATATAAGTAATAAATTTAAATAAATGTAAGTAATAAATTTAAATAAATATAAGTAATAAATTTAAATAAATGTAAGTAATAAATTTAAATAAATATAAGTAAAAAAATTAAATAAATATAAGTAATAAATTTAAATAAATATAAGTAATAAATTTAAATAAATATAAGTAATAAATTTAAATAAATATAACTAATAAATTTAAATAAATATAAGTAATAAATTTAAATAAATATAAGCAATAAATTTAAATAATACATTTAAATATTAGTAATCAATTTAAATAAATATAAGTAATAAACTTAAATAAATATAAGTAATAAATTTAAATAAATATAAGTAATAAATTTAAATAAATATTGGTAATAAAATTAAATAAATATAGGTAATAAATATAAATAATACATTTAAATAAATATTAGTAATCAATTTAAATAAAAATAAGCAATAAATTTAAATAAATATAATTAATAAAATTAAATAAATATAAGTAATAAAGTTTTATAAATATTAGTAATAAATTTTTATAAATATAAGTAATAAATTTAAATAAATATAAGTAATAAATTTAAATAAATATCGGTAATAAAATTAAATAAATATAGGTAATAAATATAAATAATACATTTAAATAAATATTAGTAATCAATTTAAATAAAAATAAGCAATAAATTTAAATAAATATAATTAATAAAATTAAATAAATATAAGTAATAAATTTTTATAAATATTAGTAATAAATTTTTATAAATATAAGCAATAAATTGAAATAAATATATGTAATAAAATGAAATAAATATAAGTAATAAATTTAAATAAATATACGTAGTTTATATAAACATTATAAAAGTAATTTCTGATCAATTGCGCCACAACTAATTAAAAGCGATTCCACGAAGTCGTTCCGATGGTTTAACTCGCTTTGGTAACATTTTCCTGATTAAGAGTTTTGGGTCCTTATCAGTGTAGTTATTTTATTTTTTTTGGAAACTATGTCTGTGTTTTCATTAACCCCGTTGGACTTTGGAGCTTGACGAG
Source organism: Leiobunum rupestre (assembly GCF_980474605.1). NCBI lineage: Eukaryota > Metazoa > Arthropoda > Arachnida > Opiliones > Sclerosomatidae > Leiobunum > Leiobunum rupestre. The sequence continues at coordinate 20,477,069 of NC_143393.1, read as the reverse complement.
CCGTGAGTATCTCCATCCTGGATATCCATTTGCGAGAAATCTCTCTCTCTCTCCCTCTCTCTATTATTTGAAAGAGATGGGCGAGAGGCGATAACGTCGAATAAATTGAATGTGCCGCGATGCCTTCCTGGTAGATGGCGCTGGGATAGGGTTTAACTAAATGTCAGACCACGCACGCACTGCCCTCTTCCGGGAAACAGAGATAGAGGGAGAGCATTTTATCCTCCGAAGATATCCATTAACTGATGAGTCTAGCCCACTCTACACTGAGATAACACCCACATCTAAAATTATCGCTTCGGTGAGCCTGAGGACACTAACGTTTTCTCCGAATTTTATGCGCGAAATAATATTTCAGCCTATTTTTAAGCCTAAGACAAAAGTAATCAATGACTTTGAAAACGTGACAACTTGTTGGGTTCAACTGTTATCTTTATCGGGATGATTATGAAGTTCACACATACGCCGCAAACGAACGTGGCGCTGTGTATAATAATAATAATCAGCTAGGCTAATACCCAAGGCACCACCTTAGGCCCAAGTCATCGAGCAACTTTTAAAGTAATTAATTCGGGTGGCCGAGTTATAATGCGTAGGAGGGTGGTGGCAAGACCTGGATGCCACACGAGCCAACAGCTCTCTACACTAACTATTACCGTTAACCTCAACAAGTTTTTATGGAAGGGTAAAACCGACTTAAACCAGTGGGGAAAGAACTTGCAAACTCAATGCAGAAGGAGTTGTTCCACGCTAGCAAACAGCTACCTATAAACTAACTATTACCGTTACCCTCTACAAGTTTTTATGGAAAGGGGAAACCGAAGAACTGGGGGAAATCCCTTTAACTACGGGGGAGAGAACTTGAAAACTCAACGCGGAAGGAGTAGTTCGGAGTTTTTACTCAGTGCCACAAGCAGGGAACGGACCCGGCTCTTCTTGCTGCGAGGCGAAAGCGCTTACTACTCCGCAACCCCACTCTATGCTGAGGAATCTCTTTGGCCAAATAATTGTTTCTGCGCACCAAGGCCCAAAACTGGCGACAATTTCGACGAAATAATGATCAATTTACAAATAATACTAATTAGATGTAGCGCAGTTGGCCTCTCCCTGAGCACGGGTGCACTGCATAGGCGTTTGTAGGCGAAATGTAGACCAAATATTTTTCCAATTATCTTCAATATTTTTGAATTAAGATAATTTAAATAAATTACAATTTGGCAGTAGAGGGATTGAAAATTTGCAAAAACGTTGGCCTATTACGTTATTTACGATCAGATACAGTTTTAGAACTAAAATTAATTTATTTTAGTATTGGGAAAATCAGTCTTGAAATCTCGAAATCGTAATGAATAATGAGAAATAGACACGTAAATCGTAGCCTAAAATCTTAAAACCATTTCCGGATAATAGAAATTGCCTTGAGATTCAAAATCCGGTAAACAAAATTTCTCAGAGCTATTTATATGTATGTTCAAATTATGTTTTTGTTTTAATTTGAAATCATTGGTTTTTAGATTCAGATGGCATTGGTTTTTAGTTTCAGATGGCATTGCTTATAATATAAATTAATGAACATTCTAACGCTTGAGTCAGTCTGAAGATGTAGATATTAATGTAAAAATATTCTTCACAAATGCGTTTGCACGGTTTCAAGGGGCTGGGATCTCTTAAGAAACAGATACGGAAAATTGATTCTAGATAAAAAGATATGTTAATTGAAAATTGTAGAATAAAGTTAAATATAGTTTAATGTTAAAGAGGAACGGCCAATCTTTTCCAAATATCGCCTTGTTTGCATATCAAAAGATCAACAAGACGTTCCATATACTTACACGTACCTTATTTTGTCTTGAAAAAATAGTTTTGGCCTAAAAAGTTGAAACGCAAAATAACGCCAAGTATTTGGGATTGAATTTTCGCAGCCATCTTAAGGTGTAACGCCAGCGCCAGCAGCACCTTAGAGAGCGATTTCCGAACTATCCTAACTTTTAAAATCGCGCAATTTAGGCTTAGGTCTCGTATAACTGGAACGCGCCGCGCGTGCCAAACAAATCTTTCACGTCTTCAGCAGCGCGCGCTTTTACGTTGTTTTTTTTTCTGTCTCACCGATTTCTCACCAGGTGTAGCAGCGTACGCGCGCTTTTCAATTTCCCGAAATTTCTTTATTTTATTAAAAATTAACCACTCAATATTTTATTATGCGGTTTTCGGCATAAATTTTAGTTTTTAACGGGCTATAGGGCTATCTAACTGGTTAAAGCTTGACCATTCCCCTTTAAAAATTATTTGAAATATTAAAAGGTAATTAATTTTTGTAGTAAAAAGAAAACAACATTAAAATATCCGAAACGGATTGACATTTTTGACAATCAATTGATTAAAATTAATTTAAAAAAAGCAAAATGCCACCACCGTTTGGTTAATTCATATCTTATGGTAAAATTAAAGTGTGCGATATTTATCTATATGTAAGGAAATTCAAATTTTCGTTAAGGTGATACAAGAAACGGAACAAAGTATAAAAATATGAGAAAATTCAAGAATATTTAAATAATATGCCTAGTATGCTTAATAGTGCAGACACTAGACAGGTAGAGTTCAATATAATCATTTGGACACTGTCACAAACAGGTGAGTTGTACTGATTAAGCTATTAATTCTTATAAGAAACGTGAAATACAAAGTTTGTCACTTATTCGCAAGTTTCGCATTATAGTATAATACAAAATATGTCAAAATTTATTTTTTAACCGTTTGTGGCTACAGTTTCGAGGCTAAGATCACAGTGAAATGTTTTTAAATGTGCATATTTAATGGTGTTGAACAAAAAATTTAAAATATTTATTTTAATGAATAACTTTATCTTGAAATATTACATTGCCATTTAACCATGGTAAAAAATTTCAATTTACATGATCTACGGAAATTATTTTAATTATTAATAAAATATATTTCACTATATTTTATGAATAATTAAAGTAATTTCAGTAAATCATGTAAATTGAAAAAATGTATTTTATTCTTTTATATTTTGAATGATTCAAGAAATGAGTTTAATCTAATATCTTTTCAATATCTGTTTCTTGAAAGACCGAAACTTTTATTGATACCCTTCAATCGGATGTGTACCAATAAAGTGTACCAATTTCTAAGATATATCGAATGTAAGGTTTTAATCTTAAATTAAAAATTTCCAAATTCTGTTAGATAATTTTTATCAAAATGTTCTTCAAGCATTTCGGATTATAAATCTCTACAGTTTTATTTATGGTTGAAAGTTGTTTTAACGAGTATTATAAAGGACCCATAAATGCACATTTATGAACTCTTGGTATTATCCACACTCCCACACTTAACTTCCTGCTCTGTATAATCTTCCTTGTGGTAATAAATATCCATTGTATGTGTCCGTACAAGGAATAGCCGGATGTGCTATCTCTATCGTCAAGAAGAACACGACGAATTGCCAAAACAAAATCCGGTATGGTCTGGTGGTTCTCATTTATTATCAACGGTCTAACAGATAGGAATGATCAAATGCATTTTCGGTTAAGTATATTTTTATGTTGCACAAAGAGACTAAAAATGTTTCGAACGTCAACGATTTCAACGTTAAAAAGTATGTTACTGTGCACATTAGGATTAAAAATAGTCTGATCGTGAACGATTTCAACTCTGAAATAGATATATTTTGCACCATAAAATTAAAAATAGTCCGATCGTGAACGATTTCAACTTTAATATAGATATATTTTGCACCATTAAATTAAAAATAGTCCGATCTTGAACGATTCCAACAGGAGAGGACCCGCGGTGTTTATTGCCGATTTTATTCAAATTTGGGCGTAATGTAGACCTAAATGAGGTATGACATTTCCCAAAAGGAGACGTTGCACTACTCATTCGATTTGCCATGGCAACCGAACATATTTTTGACCACTTAAAACAAAAAATAGATTTTGTTCCTTATTTTATCCAAAAAAAATTACAATTTACCCAAACTGGATGAAATTTACCTAAATGTGGTCCAAATTACCCATTTCGTGATTTTCAAAGTTTTAAAAAAATTTCATAATGCTTTTTTTAAATGGAGATTTTTTGTTTTAAGTGGTCAAAAACATTTTCGGTTGCCATGGATAAATCGAATGGGTAGTGCAACGTCTCCTTTTGGGAAATTTCATCTCTCATACAGGTCTACATTACACCCGACTTTGAACAAAATCGGAAATAAACACCTCGGGTACTCTCCTTGTCAGTGTTTAGGTTCGGGAAAAATCTCACTTTAAACAAACATCGAATTTATATAGCGCAATTGATTCTTTTATACATCTATTAACTCTGTAATTTTATATTCCTGTCTCTTCGAACTATATCGCCAAGTAGTTTCGTGAGGGTGAGTGTGTTTAACTTGAAAAGACTGACTGCGGCGCTTGCTTTGGCTGGAGCCCAACTCCAATGTTGACTCCAGTGACATTTATATTAACCCGGTCGATTATTTTAAAAGTATCGCGATTCCGGGGCTCTCCGATAGCCGCCGCGAAACAAACTCTGATTTCAATCACGACTCGAACAAATAAAGAGATAGCACCCGCGCAAACTTCACTCTGTCCCCGCTATAGGCGGAACTACCCGGTGAACAGTGGGTGTTATATTTTTTTTATCTCAGCAGAGAGTCATCGTCCCGATTTGGAGTTTGATCGGTAGAGCTAACATTGACCCCCTCCGAAGCTGTCCCGAGTAGCGGCAAAGTGCGCGAATTTCCTAACCGAGGCTAATAACGTCTGATACCTCTTAAGGAAGGGATGAAGACATTCGGACTTTTAGCGCTCAATCCTTTTATAAGGGCAGCTAACGTCATTCTATTGGTCAACGCGGTATAGAAAAAATGTCCTCTCACGATCCGAAAGTTTCAGTGTTGACCAGAGGCTACTCGAGGCTATAGTGGTTTCTTCTTAGTATTTTCTTATTGCGCGCCGGAAAAGTTATTTTTAGCTATCATATCGTAAATGGAAAAAGATGGGGTTTATATGGCGTATTTATCTGTCTTCAAGCGGCTCCATTTATGTATTGTTGGTTTTTCGGGATGGGCTTATGATCGGGCGAGATTAAATCTCTACATAAAAAACGTGTAGTGAGTAGGTATACCCCATGCCTTAATGCTTTCCATAGATAAATAACAGATTGAATCCCAGATTAACATCCACCCTAGGCAAAAATACTTTCAACGTAGCACCATAAGTAACATAATAATATAAATTATGACAAATAACAGATTGCACCCATGACGAATATCCATCCTAAGCAAAAATACGTTCAACGTAGCACCATAAGTAAAATAAGAATATAAAGTACGACCAAATATTTTCTCTGCATTCCCCAAATATTTTCTCTGTATTCCCCAATGTTCCTCAAATATTTTCTCTGTATTCCCCAATATTCCTCAAATATTTTCTCTGTATTCCCAATATTCCTCAAATACTTTCTCTGTATTCCCCAATATTTCTCAATTATTTCTCTGCATTCCCGATGTTGGTCCATTTGATCGAAAAATATGTGATCAACAGTCGATCATTATACGTTGCAATTGATCGAAATTCCATTTGATCGAATCCCATTTGTCATTTGTTTCATAAGATCGAACCTTCAAATGAACGAATACTATTTGATCGAATTCTATTTATAGTACCAGTTGGTATGTTTTTATTTTACCGAATGTCAATATGAAGTGCGGAAGGAATAATGATGGAATAATTCATTGCTTTAACTGTATTAAGCCACAAAGATGAAGAGATTTTTACTTTATACACTATATGATGGAATTTTTTTATGACATCGACGATAACGGCCCGTTGCTTTGGATATATATAAATAGGGTCAGGTTAGGTTAGGTTAGGTTAGGTTGATGTACGCGCGCCGTAGGCGCGTATGCACCGTTGCCTTTTCGATTTACTCCCAAAAACTAGTAGTTTTACCCTACAGTAGCTTTCGATCAAATACCATTGGATCAAATGCAATTCGATCAAATACCATTGGATCAAATGCAATTCGATCAAATGGAAATTCGATCAAATGGGACCCGTTCGATCATTTGAGAATCGATCAAATAGACTCAAACCGTATTCCCCAATATTTATCAAATGTTTTCTGTGTATTCCCCAATATTTCTCAAATATTTTCTCTGAATTCCCCAATATTTCTCAAATATCTTCTCTGTATTCCCCAATATTCCTCAAATATTTTCTGTGAATTCCCCAATATTTCTCAAATATTTTCTCTGAATTCCCCAATATTTCTCAAATATCTTCTCTGTATTCCCCAATATTCCTCAAATATTTTCTCTGTATTTCCCAATATTTCTCAAATGTTTTCTCTGTATTCCCAAATATTCTTCAAATATTTTTCTGTATTCCCCAATATTCCTCAAATACTTTCTCTGTATTCCCCAATATTTCTCAATTTTTTCTCTGTATTCCCCAATATTCCTCAAAAATTTTCTCTGTATTCCCCAATATTTCTCAAATGTTTTCTGTGTATTCCCCAATATTTCTCAAATATTTTCTCTGCATTCCCCAATATTTATCAAATGTTTTCTGTTTATTCCCCAATATTTCTCAAATATTTTCTCTGAATTCCCCAATATTTCTCAAATATCTTCTCTGTATTCCCCAATATTCCTCAAATATTTTCTGTGTATTCCCCAATATTTCTCAAATATTTTCTCTGAATTCCCCAATATTTCTCAAATATCTTCTCTGTATTCCCCAATATTCCTCAAATATTTTCTCTGTATTCCCCAATATTTCTCAAATGTTTTCTCTGTATTCCCCAATATTCCTCAAATATTTTTCTGTATTCCCCAATATTCCTCAAATACTTTCTCTGTATTCCCCAATATTTCTCAATTTTTTCTCTGTATTCCCCAATATTCCTCAAATATTTTATCTGTATTCCCCAATATTTCTCAAATGTTTTCTGTGTATTCCCCAATATTTCTCAAATACTTTCTCTGCATTCCCCAATATTTCTCAAATATTTTCTCTGTATTCCCCAATATTCCTCAAATATTTTCTCTGTATTCCCCAATATTCCTCAAATGTATTCTCTATATTTCCCAATATGTCTCAAATATTTTCTATGTGTCTTGTAGATTTATGGATATCCAGAAACATTGAAAATATTTTTCCGTAGCTCTCAAGATTTACTATATAATTCTCTATTTCTTGAGATTTCAAATATTTCTACTGATTTACCGAGATTTCAAAAAAAAATTACGGATTTCCCGAGATTTTAAACATTTTTACGAATTTACCGAGATTTCAAATATTTATCCTTATTTCCCAAGATTACAAATATTTTAGGATTTCTCGCTAATTTGATCAAAATTAAACTTATAAGATGATTATATTTAATTGAAAATAGTATTTTTTCCTTTCGTGAAAATAATCTGCTTTATCGTCGAGAATGCTTTAGCAAAAGTAGCAAAGAATGAGTACTTAGAAGGTCATAAAACCTCAGTCATAGTTCTACTATTAAATACTTATTATTACATTATTTTAAATGATGTTTTATGTCAAAACAATAAACGAAAAAATCGGCATAAAAATAAATAGGGTTTTTCAATATTTCAAAATTTAGATCAAATTGTTGGCGCCATCTCGAAGAACTTCGGTTATTTAAAAATCGTCCTCTAATGGCGTTACCCCTGTGAAAGGATTAAACGTAAACACTGTCAATCAAGTATTAAATTTAAATTGGAACAAATTTCCAATCATCTTGTACATTAATTTAACAAACCCAAGAGGTATTTTATCGAAAAATAATTTTTCAAGTTACCCGGTTTTTGGAAATAAGGTAGTGAAACGCAAACCCTTTAATTTAAATTAATTTTTAGACAAATCACATTTTTCAAGTTACCTGGTTTTGGAAATAAGGTAGTGAAACGCTAACACGTTAATTTAAGTTGATTTCCAAACAAACCGAATTTGTTGAGTTACCTGGTTTTGGAAATAAGGTAGTGCGAATTCGTTAATTTAAATTGATTTCCAAACAAACCGAATATTTCGAGTTACCTGGTTTGAAAATAAGGTAGCGAAACGTGAACCGAATTTTCTGCGATACCTGGTTTTGAAAATAAGGTAGCGAGACGTGAACCGAATTTTCTGAGATACCTGGTTTTGAAAATAAGGTAGCGAAACGTGAACCGAATTTTCTGCGATACCTGGTTTTGAAAATAAGGTAGCGAAACGTGAACCGAATTTTCTGCGATACCTGGTTTTGAAAATAAGGTAGCGAGACGTGAACCGAATTTTCTGAGATACCTGGTTTTGAAAATAAGGTAGCGAAACGTGAACCGAATTTTCTGCGATACCTGGTTTTGAAAATAAGGTAGCGAAACGTGAACCGAATTTTCTGCGATACCTGGTTTTGAAAATAAGGTAGCGAAACGTGAACCGAATTTTCTGCGATACCTGGTTTTGAAAATAAGGTAGCGAGACGTGAACCGAATTTTCTGAGATACCTGGTTTTGAAAATAAGGTAGCGAAACGTGAACCGAATTTTCTGCGATACCTGGTTTTGAAAATAAGGTAGCGAAACGTGAACCGAATTTTCTGAGATACCTGGTTTTGAAAATAAGGTAGCGAGACGTGAACCGAATTTTCTGAGATACCTGGTTTTGAAAATAAGGTAGCGAAACGTGAACCGAATTTTCTGAGATACCTGGTTTTGAAAATAAGGTAGCGAGACGTGAACCGAATTTTCTGCGATACCTGGTTTTGAAAATAAGGTAGCGAGACGTGAACCGAATTTTCTGAGATACCTGGTTTTGAAAATAAGGTAGCGAGACGTGAACCGAATTTTCTGAGATACCTGGTTTTGAAAATAAGGTAGCGAAACGTGAACCGAATACTAGTCAGTCCGGCCCTGTTGTGTGCATTTGAAGTCGAAAATCGCTAGAAATTAAATCGCCAACAATGGCTATTCACAAATTACGTAACGCAGAAAAACCACTTTTTTGACTCCCCCCCTCCCCCTCGTAACAAAGAGTAACAAATGGAAAGACCCCTATTCTTAAATTTCGTAACAAATATCGAACCCCCCCCCCCTTAAATTATTATATTACGTAACAACTAATATGCTGGTAATAAAGTACAATAAGATCAGGTACTAAATAATATTGTTTGTAATTTACATTTGAAATTACAACTGTATTTTTACGCAACACTTTATACCCATGGGTATGAAATTCTTTTAAACTTGTGTAAACCAATGAAGATGCTTATGTTTTTAATAATTACGACTGTTTCTGAAAGTGATGAAAATTTTATTCTACGATATTAAAAATAAGATGTGTTACGTAACATTTCAGTGAACCCTACCTCCCCCCCACGTAACAATCCGTAACGCTTGCACAAACCCCTCCCTCCCCCCTACCACGTTACGTAATTTGTGAACAGCCCCTAAAATGGGCAAATGCCCCGATCTCACAAATGTTAACATTGCCGGCGAATGCGTGATATTTGCAATTGATTGACCTATCATGTGGTGGACACCATACGTGAAACCAAAAGTAGCGTAAGAAAGTAGTAGTATGCTACTTTTGGTGAAACTAATACACACAAATCCCCTAGGATTGCGTGTAAAAACGGTGAAAGTATCAACTTTACACGGTACATTTCTTAAGTCTATTTTTTGGTCCGGCTTCAGAAATACGTTGATGTGATTTTCTATACCCGTTTGTAAGTGCTAGAACCATAGACTAAGAAAGGTTTCACAAGGACATTTCGCGTGTGAGCCCCCTTAGCTTTTTCCTGTATAACCGGCGGCGCGAGACCCCCCGACTTCGTTAATGGTGCGAACGGCCACGCGCCCAGCGGATTTTTAAGAAAGTGGTGATCACGTGCATATTATTTTCAAACCTATATAGTACCTCACGTGTATCACATCTGATTTCTAAAACACGTGCTAATAAGAATAATATTTGAGTCCTTCGAATTTGGTTCGCACCAGAATTTTGATATACGTGGCGCCCTCCCGTGCTGAGACTTTAGATGGTCCTAAATTCGCGCGCGAAATGTCCTTGTGAAACCTTTCTTAGTCTATGCTAGAACACTCTTTGGAGAACCTTTAATCGGATTAAGTCCGCGAAAGAATAATTAATCAAATCTCAAAACAAAAAGGGTAGAGATCGTGTGATAAAAGTCGTCGCGGTTTTCCTAATTAGAAAATGATGAAGAGGTGTTTCTCGCGTTACTCGCTTTTACAAATAAGCTAGTTATTCCGGCAAGGCTTAATGCAGCGAGCCTATAGATTTAAGGCTTAATTACAATGTTCAACGGGCTGAGAAAAATCGCGTCGTCTCGTTAAGCCTTGGCCATAAGCTCTATTGTACGCGGTTCTTCCTCCTGACCCTTACAATTTCCGAAACAATCTTTTTTCTCGCCTCTCGTCTCGCTTGACAAATACCCAACTATATGTCGTTAGCTCGTTGAATGGAAAAGTGGCTTCCAGTGATTTAAAAGATCACCTCATTATAACATCTTTGCCGTCACCCTTCTCGTTAAGAAGAACCAAAACGAAGGGTTGAATGGCACACCGTTCAATAATTCTTCTTGGCGTCCCTACTTGGTCGTAAATTGGTCCTTCAGACGCAATAGGGTAGTTTGTAAGAAATACTAACAAAGAGAGAGTAGCATTTGTTTCTAAATGTATCTTCAATATCGGGTGAGGGGTCGGACATTCAATGAAATTCCGTACACTTTCCAAGAAATACGAAATCCAGTCAGGTTTTCTTCAAAATCCATAGATTTTTTAAAAATCTCGAAATCCTGCAAGAAATTCGGAAATCCCGAAATCCGTCGAGAGATCCTGAAATCCGACGATAAATCCCGAAATCCGTCGAGAGATCCCGAAATCTGACGAGAAATCCCGAAATCCGTCGAGAGATCCCGAAATCTGACGAGAAATCCCGAAATCCAACGAGAAATCCCGGAATCCGTCGAGAGATCCCGAAATCCGTCGAGAGATCCCGAAATCCAACGAGAAATCCCGAAATCCGTCGAGAGATCCCGAAATCTGACGAGAAATCCCGAAATCCGTCGAGAGATCCCGAAATCTGACGAGAAATCCCGAAATCCAACGAGAAATCCCGGAATCCGTCGAGAAATCCCGAAATCCGTCGAGAGATCCCGAAATCCAACGAGAAATCCCGAAATCCAACGAGAAATCCCGGAATCCGATGATAGTTCCCGAAATCCGACGAGAAATCCCGATATCCGACGAGAAATCCCGGAATCCGACGAGAAACCCGAAATCCAACGAGAAACCCCAAATCCAACGATAAATCTCAAAATCCAACGATAAATCTCAAAATCCGACGAGAAATTGAGAAATCCGACGATAAACCCCAAATCCGACGAGACATCTCAAAATCCGACGAGAAATCTCGAAATCCGACGAGAGATCCTGAAATCCGATGAGAGATCCCGAAATCCAACGAGAAATCCCGAAATCCGACGAGAAATCCCGGAATCCGATGATAGATCCCGAAATCCGACGAGAAATCCCGAAATCCGATGATAGATCCCGAAATCCGACGAGAAATCCCGGAATCCGATGATAGATCCCGAAATCCGACGAGAAATCCCGAAATCCGATGATAGATCCCGAAATCCGACGAGAAATCCCGGAATCCGATGATAGATCCCGAAATCCGACGAGAAATCCCGAAATCCGATGATAGATCCCGAAATCCGACGAGAAATCCCGGAATCCGATGATAGATCCCGAAATCCGACGAGAAATCCCGAAATCCGATGATAGATCCCGAAATCCGACGAGAAATCCCGGAATCCGACGAGAAACCCCAAATCCAACGAGAGACCCCAAATCCAACGAGAAATCCCGAAATCCGATGATAGATCCCGAAATCCGACGAGAAATCCCGGAATCCGATGATAGATCCCGAAATCCGACGAGAAATCCCGAAATCCGATGATAGATCCCGAAATCCGACGAGAAATCCCGGAATCCGATGATAGATCCCGAAATCCGACGAGAAATCCCGAAATCCGATGATAGATCCCGAAATCCGACGAGAAATCCCGGAATCCGATGATAGATCCCGAAATCCGACGAGAAATCCCGAAATCCGATGATAGATCCCGAAATCCGACGAGAAATCCCGAAATCCGATGATAGATCCCGAAATCCGACGAGAAATCCCGAAATCCGATGATAGATCCCGAAATCCGACGAGAAATCCCGGAATCCGATGATAGATCCCGAAATCCGACGAGAAATCCCGAAATCCGATGATAGATCCCGAAATCCGACGAGAAATCCCGAAATCCGATGATAGATCCCGAAATCCGACGAGAAATCCCGGAATCCGATGATAGATCCCGAAATCCGACGAGAAATCCCGAAATCCGATGATAGATCCCGAAATCCGACGAGAAATCCCGGAATCCGATGATAGATCCCGAAATCCGAGAGAAATCCCGAAATCCGATGATAGATCCCGAAATCCGACGAGAAATCCCGGAATCCGACGAGAAACCCCAAATCCAACGAGAAACCCCAAATCCAACGAGAAATCCCGAAATCCGATGATAGATCCCGAAATCCGACGAGAAACCCCAAATCCAACGAGAAACCCCAAATCCAACGAGAAACCCCAAATCCAACGAGAAACCCCAAATCCAACGAGAAACCCCAAATCCAACGAGAAACCCCAAATCCAACGATAAATCTCAAAATCCAACGATAAATCTCAAAATCCGACGAGAGATCCCGAAATCCGACGAGAAATCGAGAAATCCGACGAGACATCTCAAAATCTGACGAGAAATCCCGAAATCCGGGACAAAAGTTAAGGAATCCGAAATGCAGCGGAAAATCCCGGATTTCAAAATCCCGTACACATTTTTGGTGAATATCCGACCCTTCGATATCGGGTGGGCCAATTTCTTATTAGGGTGTCTTACCTAGGTTCCAGGAATCGCGCATTTCAAAACTCCTATGTTTATTACTAAAAACATGTAACATAATCACTCATAAGTATGCCATAAAGCATTTTCTTTAATGAAACCTTGTTCAAGGGATATAACCAGTAGTGGCGCCAGGATTTTTGGGGAGGTAGGCCAGCCATTTGGAGGCCCCACCAAATTTATGGAAACCCCCCACCACAATTTTTTCAAATCCGTCCACGTGGATTATTTAATTTTTTAGAAGCAAGTGGTGAAATTTTTGGGTAAAATGTTTACGCTAAGAAAAAATTAGAGTTAATTATGAATTTAAACATTACTAAAATATGAGTGTGTGTTGATCCTTTTTTGTGTACCGATAACACCTAACAAATGAGTGGTTATTTACCTCTTTCTACCACTGAATTCCAGTCTATCAATTTACATTCATTCCTTCGGTACTTTGCATGTACATCCATTACATAAGAACTTAATACTTTACGAAAATGAATGTACGTAGGTACACTAACGACGTAAGTAAAGTAAGTTTAAGAACCATTAATTTGTAAAGATAAAATTAAAGATACAATTTTGATATAGTAGCGCTCGCGAAAAATTAAAACTAAAAAATAAACTACTGTCAATAAAAAGTTACTCGTACCTTTAAAAGGAATAAAAACAGCAGTGTCGTTAAGCCAATCACTCGCGTTGAATATTGGAAAATTAATAAATAAATAAATTATTTCGCAAACAAATTACAGAATTTTTTTATATTAAATAATTTGGAGGCCCATATATTAAATTTTGGAGGCCTTTTAAGACGACTTTTGGAGGCCCTACCAAAATTTCAAGTAGGCCGAGGCCTACCCCGGCCTATTGCTGGCGCCGCTACTGGATATAACGTAAATTACGTCACTTCCAACTTTACTGAAGCTGTGAAGCGGATTTTGAAAACCGGTAGAATTCATCGCGAGTTTCAATTTATAGTCTAGCTCGTGCCTCGGGATCACGTGATTTCGTTTCCATGGTAACCTTCTCAATAGCGCAAAATGTTCCGTGTGAAACAGGGTCTCATTGAGTTATTATAATACCTTATATATGCTAAAAAGAAATAGATCTAACAACTTTCGATTTCGAAACGGCGTAGGAAAATAATCAAAATACGATGACTGCGACGTTTGACATATAAATGTATGCAGTTTATTAGTAGCTCCTGAAAAATAGTGCAACTTAAAATTGTTAGTTTTGGTTTTACTGACAATATGGTATTCCAATTTGCGTCCAAATATCTAATCTCATATTTAATTGGTGTATCTTTGATTTCTTAAAAACTATGAAAATCGTATTGAAGCCAAATATTCAATTATTGTATTATGATATTCATTTTAATTTTCCGATTCAATAATACATCCTTATTTTACCAAAATAAAGCGTTTTTATCATTCTTAAGCCTTGGCTGAAATGTATTATACCGTTAGAAAATTAAGTTCATTAATTATTTTAAACATCTTCTACATGTAGCACTTTAAATGTAGAACTTTAGCGTAGTTGAAATAATTTAATTAGCTTATCGGCCTTTGGACTAAGATTGAAGTGTAGTATTTGACTGAACAGTTTTTTGCTAAGGTGATGTGACGAAAAATCAAGTCTTCTTATTGGTTGTTTAAAATAAAATGAAATTGCTCGTCAAAAATGATATCGTCGAGAAGACAGAAGCTCACATACACATGGTACTTTTTGTATATTTTCTTTGCTAATACGAAATCCAAATCCATGAGTTATTTGGAATTTTACTGAAATTCTTAGGCCCTTTTTATAACTAAAGGAACCTCGCGAAATCAAAAACAAACATTAGAAAAAATCATAAAATTATAAAAATATAATTTAGACAAAAATAGACAAGATTACCTAATCCAAGTAGTAGAATCTTAGACCAAGAAACACAGGGACGTCTCGCTCATAGCATACCCAACGCTTTATTTTTCGGCGGGGCTTTGTTGCGGCTGCGGTAGGGAGAGGGGGGTTAGGTGATACAGATAGTCAATAGGCGCCATCCATGAGAGATAAAAATTACGTTTTTTAAAGAACTTGAAAAAAATAATCAGCTAAGAGTTACATATTTTTAAATTATTTTATATTTTTTTAATATTTTAGGGACACAAATATTAAAAAACAGACCAGACATTTCGTTTTTGGAGCCACGCTGTTGCAGGCCACGTGCTGACATATTGTAGGGCTGTGCACGTGACTCACCTTCGCTACTAGCGACACAGCGCTAGATAAATAGGAAATAGGCAGCCGCAACGAAGCTTCGGGCGCGAAATATCTACCGTGCGACGTCCCTGTGTTTCTTGGTCTAAGGTAGAATTACCCTAAAAAGTCAATAAATATAAACAAATAAGAATAAACGTATAAAATTCTTCAATATACGAATAACAATTGACTAAATCTACCAAATACGAATAAAACAGTGAAGAAATAATTATTAAAAAAATCAAAAATCGCGAAGATTTTCAAATAAAAATAAATAAAATCGTGGGCATAAATTGATCCATTTGGTCCCCACATCCGGCAAAATACTTCTAATAATAATCCTACTCAAGCTCTTTTTATCTACTTAAAATATTACAAATATCAAAACGTATTTCGACTGGGGCACTTAATTTTTACGGCCAAACTTATCACATTTAAACGATGAGTTAAAAAAGATTTTTCATCCGCCGTTTTATTGAGTGATCTAGCTTTGAAGATAACTATTTCCAATGAAGAGATAACGCAGATATTTTTACGAGTTTCACCTAAAAATAGATAAAAAACTACCACGTTTTTTTACGAGCTTAGTATTAAAAAATAGAGGTGTGGCCGACAATAGGGCCATTACGGTGATCAAACTGTTCGTTCCACTTTTTGGTGGTTGGGAAGAGAGTCGAGACGGAAAACTTTCTTTATCCTTGCCGACAACTTTTCGTGGAATCTCGAATCTCGAAAGGAAGACTTTTCTAATATCTTTCAGGAGGCTATTGTTCGTCGCTGAATGGAAAAGCGACAGTCAACTTTCTATTTTGACAGAGATGGCTCGGTCTTGAGAAAGCGACGCTAAACCACTTAATTACATCGCCGCCTTCTTTAATTACTTTTATATTCTTGAAGCGAAACCAATCACATCGCGTTGCTACAATATCACCGGCTGTTGCTTACTTCGATGATGTTACGCGAGAAAATTTGGGTTCGACAAATATACTTAGGTCATTAACCTAAATATATTTCCGTTTACGAAGAAGAATATTATTCATCTCACAATACCATATGTCTATAATTATTTTTAGTAAGTGTGTCAGTTAGTCGAAAAAATTAAAAATAGCTATGTGTAGAGTGAAGTTGTATTGGCGTCATATCCAAAGTGGTCCGCACATCTAGCGCAAAACACTCTAACTTGGAAACAAATTATCACTTGCTTGTCCTACGCCTCGGCACTGAACCCTGAGACAAGTTAAATAACACGTATTAAGCCTAATTACGTAGTGTGAAAACCACCAAAAATGCGCGTCTCTTAGCAAAAATTTAAATATTTATGTAAAACATAATTATAAACTTATAACCAAAAATAAACGTGATAATTTGCAAAGAAAAAATTATTGATTTCGGTTTCATTTTGAAGTGGAGATTAAACTTATTTTAAAAACAGTGCTACATATTTTTGGGAAAAGATTATCAGTTTTCAAATGTACATGGCAATCTAAATTGAAATTCAACAACTCAAATTGAAAAGAAAATATTTTAAACTTTTCAATGGCATAACGTAATATTTAACTATTTTTCTAAAGTAACGTGGCCTTACGTCACAGACTCACAGTCACTTACTTTGACAAGTCTACGAGTGCATGCGCGCTGCAGTCGCCAGAGGAATACGGGTTTTTCTAACGAGCGTGCAAATCGCTCGTGAAAAGAATACCCAAATAAAGCTCTGACGTAAGAGCAACATTTTAACAAGTTGGGCAAGAACACTTTTTACTTCATCAAATTAATTATTGTCTTTAGTAGTGTTGTAAGTCAGAAAAATGTCCGCAGAAAATTTTCCGGTAAATGATCGAGGCCCTTTTTCCAGAAAATTTTACGTATTTTTACAAAAAAAAAGTTTTCATTCCATGATTAATCTAATATATTTTTGGCAAATTTAAATAAAGCGGAATTTTCGCCTGATTTTTTCGAATCTAAAAGTAAAACTAAACCTCTAGACTAGTTTAACAATGTAACACTATTAATGTTTTGTAGTATGTTTACTGTTATTAGACATTTTATATCGATAAAATGTTAAAAAAATTAAAAACCCTTAAAAAGTAATTTATGTTTAAATTTTTTATCTTTCCGATTTGCGCAAAATTTTCCGGAAATTTTTCTGGACATTTTTCCGGAAAATTAACAACACTAGTCTTTAGTTTTAAAAGCAAACTGCAAAATAATTGAAAGATCTACAGATTTGATTTGACCTGAATTAAATCCAACTTGCTTCTGATTGTGTCCCATATTCGGTAACGGGAAACTGTTCTTTGATTTCCCAGTGGCTTCCGCTAAAGGGGACTTGTCGCGTGAATAATGGGACAACAGAGATACACGAAATCATACACTAGATTACATTCATTCGTTCGATGTTTATACAATGACAGACTGTTACCCAAATATAATCAATCTCCTATTTCCAATCATCCTTGATTCCCCCACGCTGTTATTCTGGAAACGAGACATCCTTCTTTACTAAAAGTCCAGTGTACGTTAATACCATTTGCAACAAATTATAATTATCAGTCATATTATTTGAACAAACAATTCTTTAAAACATATTCCCTATTTTTACCAAATTAAATAAATTTTGCATGCATTCACGGAAAAGTTAAATTGTTTTATTGAAATATTACTTTTGTCACCGATAAATTACATTTTGTCACATACTAAATTACATTTGGTCACATACTAAATTAAATTTGGTCGCATACTAAATTACATTTGGTCACATACTAAATTACATTTGGTCACATACTAAATTACATTTTGTCACATACTAAATTACATTTTGTCACATACTAAATTACTATGGTTATAAAGAAAGACTTCGTTAAATTTGCATATATTTAAAACTTTATTTTAATTTTAACCGGTAAATTTCTTTGTTTAAACTTTTTTTCCTGAAAAAATCAATTTAATCATGGATAATGATTAACCGTCCCCGACCTCTAAACAAAATGTTTTTATCCCAACAAAATGTTTTTATCCCAACAAAAGGTTTTTATCCCAACAAAATGTTTTTATCCCAACAAAATGTTTTTATCCCAACAAAATGTTTTTATCCCAACAAATTTTTTTTATCCCAACAAAATATAATTATCCCAACAAAATATAATTATCCCAACCAAATGCATTTGTCCCAACAAAACATAATAATTCTAACAAAGTGTGAAAACTATAACAAAATGTAAAAATTATAACAAAATGTAAAAATTATAACAAAATGTAAAAATTATAACAAAATGTAAAAATTATAACAAAATGTAAAAATTATAACAAAATGTAAAAATTATAACAAAATGTAAAAATTATAACAAAATGTAAAAATTATAACAAAATGTAAAAATTATAACAAAATGTAAAAATTATAACAAAATGTAAAAATTATAACAAAATGTAAAAATTATAACAAAATGTAAAAATTATAACAAAATGTAAAAATTATAACAAAATGTAAAAATTATAACAAAATGTAAAAATTATAACAAAATGTAAAAATTATAACAAAATGTAAAAATTATAACAAAATGTAAAAATTATAACAAAATGTAAAAATTATAACAAAATGTAAAAATTATAACAAAATGTAAAAATTATAACAAAATGTAAAAATTATAACAAAATGTAAAAATTATAACAAAATGTAAAAATTATAACAAAATGTAAAAATTATAACAAAATGTAAAAATTATAACAAAATGTAAAAATTATAACAAAATGTAAAAATTATAACAAAATGTAAAAATTATAACAAAATGTAAAAATTATAACAAAATGTAAAAATTATAACAAAATGTAAAAATTATAACAAAATGTAAAAATTATAACAAAATGTAAAAATTATAACAAAATGTAAAAATTATAACAAAATGTAAAAATTATAACAAAATGTAAAAATTATAACAAAATGTAAAAATTATAACAAAATGTAAAAATTATAACAAAATGTAAAAATTATAACAAAATGTAAAAATTATAACAAAATGTAAAAATTATAACAAAATGTAAAAATTATAACAAAATGTAAAAATTATAACAAAATGTAAAAATTATAACAAAATGTAAAAATTATAACAAAATGTAATTATCCCAACAAAATTTAATTATCCCAACAAAATTTAATTATCCCAACACAATGTAATTACACAAACAAAATGTAATTATTCTAACAAAATGTAATTATCCTAACAAAATTAAAATAGTCTAACAAAATGTAACTATCCCAACAAAATGTAAATATTCTAACAAAATGTAATCATCCCAACAAAATATAATTATTCTAACAAAATGTAATTATTCTAACAAAATGTAATTATTCTAACAAAATGTAATTATTCTAACAAAATGTAATTATTCTAACAAAATGTAATTATTCTAACAAAATGTAATTATTCTAACAAAATGTAATTATTCTAACAAAATGTAATTATTCTAACAAAATGTAATTATTCTAACAAAATGTAATTATCACAACAAAATGTAATTATCACAACAAAATGTAATTATCCCAAACAAAATGTATAATTTTTAACCAAATGTAATTATCCCAAACAAAATGTATAATTTTTAACCAAATGTAATTATTCTAACAAAATGTAATTATTCTAACAAAATGCAATTATTCTAACAAAATGTAATTATTCTAACAAAATGTAATTATTCTAACAAAATGTAATTATTCTAACAAAATGTAATTATTCTAACAAAATGTAATTCTACTAACAAAATGTAATTATTCTAACAAAATGTAATTATTCTAACAAAATGTAATTATTCTAACAAAATGTAATTATTCTAACAAAATGTAATTATTCTAACAAAATGTAATTATCACAACAAAATTAAAATAGTCAAACAAAATGTAATTATCCCAACACAATGTAATTACACAAACAAAATGTAATTATTCTAACAAAATGTAATTATCCTAACAAAATTAAAATAGTCTAACAAAATGTAACTATCCCAACAAAATGTAAATATTCTAACAAAATGTAATTATTCTAACTAAATGTAATTATTCTAACAAAATGTAATTATTCTAACAAAATGTAATTATTCTAACAAAATGTAATTATTCTAACAAAATGTAATTATTCTAACAAAATGTAATTATCACAACAAAATGTAATTATCACAACAAAATGTAATTATCACAACAAAATGAAAATAGTCAAACAAAATGTAATTATCCCAAAGAAAATGTAATTACCCCAAAGAAAATGTAATTATCCCAAACAAAATGTAATTATCCCAAACAAAATGTAATTATCCCAAACAAAATGTAATTATCCCAAACAAAATGTATAATTTCTAACCAAATGTAATTATTCTAACAAAATGTAATTATTCTAACAAAATGTAATTATTCTAACAAAATGCAATTATTCTAACAAAATGTAATTATTCTAACAAAATGTAATTATTCTAACAAAATGTAATTATTCTAACAAAATGTAATTATTCTAACAAAATGTAATTATCCCAAACAAAATGTAATTATCCCAAACAAAATGTATAATTTCTAACCAAATGTAATTATTCTAACAAAATGTAATTATTCTAACAAAATGTAATTATTCTAACAAAATGCAATTATTCTAACAAAATGTAATTATTCTAACAAAATGTAATTATTCTAACAAAATGTAATTATTCTAACAAAATGTAATTATTCTAACAAAATGTAATTATTCTAACAAAATGTAATTATCACAACAAAATTAAAATAGTCAAACAAAATGTAATTATCCCAAACAAAATGTATAAATTCTAACCAAATGTAATTATTCTAAAAAAATGTAATTATTCTAACAAAACGTAATTATTCTAACAAAATGTAATTATTCTAACAAAATGTAATTATCACAACAAAATTAAAATAGTCAAACAAAATGTAAATATCCCAAACAAAATGTAAATATCCCAAACAAAATGTAATTATCACAACAAAATGAAAATAGTCAAACAAAATGTAAATATCCCAAACAAAATGTATAAATTCTAACCAAATGTAATTATCCCAAAAAACGTAATTATTCTAACAAAACGTAATTATTCTAACAAAACGTAATTATTCTAACAAAATGTAATCATCCGAACAAAATGTAATTATCCCAACCAAATGTAATTGTTCCAACAAAATGTAAATATTCTAACAAAATGTAATCATCCCAACAAAAGGTAATTATCCCAACCAAATGTAATTGTCCCAACAAAATGTAAATATTCTAACAAAATGTAATTATTCTAACAAAATGTAATCATCCCAACAAAATATAATTATCCCAACCAAATTTAATTGTTCCAACAAAATATAAATATTCTAACAAAATGTAATTATCTCAACAAAATGTAATTATCTCCACAAAATTTAATTATCCCAACAAAATTTTCAAACAATAAACTCATTTCCCCTACAACAAAATAAAATTTTACTAATAGAAATAAGAAAAATTAAATATATATTAAAATTATTTTAACTGAGGAAATTAAAATATTTTACACGATAAATTTAAGTTTTGAACATCAATATAGCCATAAAAAATGTCTAGCTTTTAGCTGGTAAGTGTACTTCCAAAGAGTTAAACTTTTAAGCTCTTAAACCAATTTACGGTCCATATGATATCCCATCTCGCGGATTATGAAATTTCCAATTATCCGGGCATCTTCGGTTTCCTAAATTTAGCTAACAAAGTCCCCCGTCTCACCTTTACCCTTTAGGAAAGTAAGTCAGAAATTTCCGCCAACGGTTGGTAAGACTTTTCGTATAAAGGCGAATAGTACCATAAAATTTCTTCCCGAATACTTCCATTACACTAAACCATAGAAATTTCAATGGCGGCGAAACTCATAAAACATTTTGGAATGGTCTATTCTGGAATTAATAGTGAAAGCTGACGACGTGAAACTTGGAAAACTTTAAAAAACTCGATGGATAGCTTAAATGAATGTTGGTCTGCCAGTTAGGCTCTTGCATAACGAGCTAATCAAGTGGATTTCCTTTAATTAAATTCCCAGCGATTTAATAACTTCCCGCGAGATGGCGCTGCTAAGTCGGGTTTTTTTTTAAACTGACAGCTCATTTTAAATCAAAAGTCAAAATTTAGGCCCGAGATTCCAACAGTGGACCGGTTTCGCCCTTTTGGGGCTCATCAGTACTGTGTAGGAACTCTGGCTATCCTCGGAAATCTGCCGATATCAGTAAAAATAATAAACATCAGAGTGCCCTATATGTGAGCAGTCCATTGCAACTTATAGTGAAATTCTTCAACAATTATTCAAAATTGCGCGGTCTTTTTTTTTCATGATAAAAAAAATTTTGAATAATTGTTGAAGAATTTCACTATAAGTTGCAATGAACTACTCACATATAGGACACTCTGAATGTTTATTAGCTCATTTTAAATCACTATGAAAAGGCCAACATAATACGGTAGGTTACAATACACATATAGAGAGTGTATGGAATGTTAAATACTTATTAATTGGAAATTTCTTAAGCGTAAAGACTGGTTTTCACTGAGGCAAAACCGCCTAGACGGCGAGTATGCACCCGAAATATCTCGGTGAGACCAAAGATATTATGGAGCTCGTAGCCTAGATTCGAAATCACCGCCTGGCGCGGTAGTCAATAGCGTTTATCGGAACTCCCAAAAAAATTACTTTCTTAGTTACCATGGTAACCAACTATAAATAGCGCCCTACCGCAACCGTTGGAGGTCTATTTATCGGAACTCACGTGCCGGAAGTGGGTAATCACTTCGTTACAAAACCGTCACTCAGAAAGGTCTCTGAATTCGAATCTAGGGTCCGAAGACTATATTATATTTGGTTAGGCCTAAAGGCAGACTTTCACACATAGCTAGTACAATTTAGTAGGCCAGCAGCCTTTACAACGCTTAAGCTTATGAAATGCAATGAAAAGGCCTAATATTTCAAACGTTTCTGAGGTAATCACTGATTTAGTGTCATTTGTTCAATAACATATTGTTACAAATAGTACGTATTGCAAATGTTGGACTTGCATTTGTCAGAACTTTAAAAATGTGTCTTAATGTCTGTTACGAGAGGTACAAGGTAATCTATAGAAAGCGGTTAATTATCAATCAAGGTAACCGATAAACAAACGACGATATCTAAACTTTTCTCTCCCTTCTTTTATCGAAAGTTTCCGAGAAATCGCTAACCCTGTTAGTCACACCGTTTTATGGATGAGAGCGCTAATCTTGTATCATTAAGAAATGTTTAAGTGTTAATTTATTGTAAGTCAGTGGTAGTGTTTTTCTCCTCGAACCAAGAGTGCCCCATGGTGCCATGACCAATGTTAAAGTATGCTTCGCTAACTCCCATACCAGTGCTGGAATGGAAATCTGGGATAAAATCTAAACAGTGTATAACCTTTTTTGTAGATGATATTTAGTTTCGGGTTGAAAGAGGTTCCCCGTATGTTAGTTTGGTTGGGACACTCCCGCTGTCGGTAAGTTAGGAGTCAGTATTAAAATCGACACAAGGCTTCCATAGACTCTTCACCTTAAAAGCGAATCAACATAACTCGTTCTATGTAAGCAGTGTTGGGCACTTCCGTTAGCGAACCCCTCAGCTCGCACACCACTCGTGCACCTTCTCTCACGCGTTAAACGGTCACCCTCACAAAATTTTGAGAGCTGGAATAGACGCTCATGAATATCCGCTCAATTTTAAGAGCCGGAATAGGCGCTCATTAATTTCCGCTCAATTTTGAGAGCCGGAATAGGCGCTCATTAATTTCCGTTCAATATTGAGAGCCGGAATAGGCGCTCATTGATTTCCGTTCAATATTGAGAGGCGGAATAGGCGCTCATTGATTTCCGCTCAATTTTGAGAGACAGAATAGGCGCTCATTAATTTCCACTCAATTTTGAGAGCAGGAATATGCGTTCATGAATTTTGAGAGCTGATAATTTATTTTACCGCTCAATTTCGCTCAAAGTTAAATAACTTCTCAAATGAGATGAGCGGTGCCCATCACTGTATGTAAGTAACTAAATTATAATCACGCACGTACGTTTCAATAATGGAAAAGAAAAGTAATCATAATTGCATTACCACATAATCTGTTGTAAGGTGGTAAATACACTTACGCAAATTAGAAACGTAACGAAAAAATAGACAATTCGGTTTTAACGTGCTTATAATACTTTGGTTTTCTTTGGTCTTACAATGTGTTTCGGGCTGCACTTTCTAATTTAATTTCTTTTCTTTTAAATTCCAAGTCAAAGTTTCTTCTTTCGTAAGAGAACATTATCTTAATATGTATCGGGGTTTCACTTATTTTTTCTTCGCGGGTTGAATCAGTCGACGTTGTAGTGGGGCTTAAAGTATGGCGGGGGGCTGGTAAATCCTTCATTTTTTCAACGCCAGGGGGCGGGAGAAAGGGGGTGGAAGCGAAACGATAAATTCTGCATTTCTTCTCTTTTTTTTTGCGGTAGCGTGAGCTTCGGAATAATTTACAATGTTTTTAGCTTGCATATATACTCTAGAAATCTAGAACCTCTTTCTCTTTATTTCATTTTGCCCTTCATACGGGACCATTGAAGGTTATGTAATAGAGCAAACGCCGTCATAGTCAAAACCCCTAGGCTAGTTTCCACTAGGACAAAACGCCACGACGCAAAAAATCTCCGTTGGACCTATTTTATTTTTTTAACGTCGACGCTCGTCAACGTGGCGTTTTTTTCTAGTGAAAACCAGCCTAGAATATTTTTGCATCTGCCCTCGCCTTTGGGTCATTTTGGTCCTATTGAAAACTAGCTTTTAAACAATTATTTTTTAATCGAAACTCGCCGTTGCAACGTTTCTGTCCTAGAAAAAAGCAGAGACTGTGTTTCACTAGGAAAAAACGCTGATTATTATTGAAGGGAGGATGGTGCTGTTACACAGTTTTCGAATAAATACCTTTAGGCCGAGTTAAGTATCTGACTTTAACTGTCCCCCTTTTCAAAATCTTTACTCCTACAAAATTGATCACGTCATCTTACCGATTACACTGATAATGTGACATTCAACTACCGAACCGTTTCGTCCCAATAACGGCAGAAAGAAGTTCGATAGATAACACTGCATGACGATATTGCCCTTACAAATATTTCTAGAGATTTTATTTTGCTTTTGTCCCATTGGGTCGGTACCCATTGGGTCGATTCTCATTCAACCGAATCCCATTCAACCGAATCCCATTCGACCGACTGTCCCATTCAACCGACATTTTGTTTGCTCACAAGTGAAAGCATGAAACCTAACCTAACCTAACCTAACCTTACCTAACCTTACCTTAACTTTTTCGAATAAATGGGATTCGACCCCCAATGGTATTGAAAAATTAGAATTCGATCAATTGGGAAAGTATATTTTTTGATTCGATACATTGGGAATTCAACCCAATAGGATTCTATCCAACGGGAATATACCTTTTCTGTTAGCATGTATAAATCTAAGATTTTCTTTATAATAGAACGCACGAGGAGAAACAATTTTAAAGTACGTAATTGTAAATAACGTCACAAATACTCAAACCACCTCAATTATAAAAGCCAAATAAAAATTTAAATTATTAAATTTATTTTGAATTCAAGCCTTTTGATGAAATGACAATGTATGATGTAACATTAAATATTCGATATTATATTTGGTGGGGTGGCGGAGTGGTTAGCACTTTCGCCTCGCAGCAAGAGGAGCCGGGTTCAATCCCAGCTTGTGGCACTGGGTGAAAACTCGGAACAACTCCTTCTGCGTTGAGTTTGCAAGTTCCCTCCACACTGGTTTAAGGGGGTTTTCGCTTGCTGACTTAGGCCTAACGTGGTGCCTTGGGTATTAGCCTAGCTGATTATTATTATTTGATGTGGCTAGGAAAAATATAAGATTCAATTCCCAAAAATAGTACTGTCACACCTCTACAATAGTCGCATGACATGAGTTAACTCAAACAAGAGAAACTGATATGTTAGTAAAACTTTGAGTGGTTAATTTATTAGCTTTGTCTATACTTCATCTTAGCTGTCTGCGCACTCCCAAATACGACTCAGTTAATAGCATATGCGCAGACAGTAGAAAAAAACCATGAACTAGACCTAACATTTTCAGAATACCGATCTAAGAAGAAATTTTCTCCGCTAGTGATGTGACCGAGTTAGAGGTTCTCCAAGAAAATGCGTTCTGATTATTCCATTAGTAGTCTTGGCAACAAGAATTTATTCCATGGATAGTCTGGGATAGTCTTGGCAACAAGAATTTATTCCATAGATAGTCTTGGATAGTCTTGGCAACAAGAATTTATTCCATGGATAGTCTTGGATAGTCTTGGCAACAAGAATTTATTCCATGGATAGTCTTGGATAGTCTTGGCAACAAGAATTTATTCCATGGATAGTTTTGGCAACAAGATTTTATTCCATGGAGAGTCGTGGCAAAAAGTATTGGTTTCGATGGATAGTCTAGTCTACAAGAATTTATCCATGAAGAGTCTTAGCAACAAGAATTTATTCTGTGGAGAGTCTTCGTAACAATAATTTATTCTACGGAGTCTTCGCCACAAGTATGTTTTTCTATAGATAAAATGGATAATCTTGGCTCCAAGAATTTATTCCAGGGAGAGTCTTGACAACAATTTTATTTCCCATGGATAGTCTTGGATAGTCTTGGCAACAAGAATTTATTCCATGGGGAGTTTTGGCAACAAGTATTTGTTTCCATGGATAGTCTGTCTTGGATAGTCTTGACGACAATAATTTATTCTGGGGAGAGTCTTGCATAGTCTTGGCAACAATAATTTATTCCATGGACAGTCTTGGATAGTCTTAACAACAAGAATTTATTCCATGGAGAGTTTTGGCAACAAGTACTTGTTTCCATGGATAGTCTTGGATAGTCTTGACAACAATAATTTATTCTGGGGAGAGTCTGGGCGACAAGTACTTTTTTTCCATGGATAGTCTTGCATAGTCTGGGCAACAAGTATTTATTTCTTGGGAAGTCTTAGCAACAAGTATTTATTCCTTGGGAAGTCTTAGCAACAAGTATTTATTCCTTGGGAAGTATTAGCAACAAGTATTTATTCCTTAGGAAGTTTTGGCAACAAGTATTTATTCCTTAGGAAGTTTTGGCAACAAGTATTTATTCCATGCGTAGTCTAGGCAACAAGTATTAATACTATGCGTAATCTTGGCCACAAGTATTAATTCTATGCGTAGTCTTGGCAACAATTATTAATTCTATGCGTAGTCTTGGCAACAAGTATTTATTCTATGCGTAGTCTTGGCAACAAGTATTTATTCTATGCGTAGTCTTGGCCACAAGTATTTATTCTATGCGTAGTCTTGGCAACAAGTATTTATTCCATGGGGAGTTTTGGCAACAAGTATTTGTTTCCATGGATAGTCTGTCTTGGATAGTCTTGACGACAATAATTTATTCTGGGGAGAGTCTTGCATAGTCTTGGCAACAATAATTTATTCCATGGACAGTCTTGGATAGTCTTGGCAACAAGAATTTATTCCATGGAGAGTTTTGGCAACAAGTATTTGTTTCCATGGATAGTCTTGGATAGTCTTGACAACAATAATTTATTCTGGGGAGAGTCTGGGCGACAAGTACTTTTTTTCCATGGATAGTCTTGCATAGTCTGGGCAACAAGTATTTATTTCTTGGGAAGTCTTAGCAACAAGTATTTATTCCTTGGGAAGTCTTAGCAACAAGTATTTATTCCTTGGGAAGTATTAGCAACAAGTATTTATTCCTTAGGAAGTTTTGGCAACAAGTATTTATTCCTTAGGAAGTTTTGGCAACAAGTATTTATTCCATGCGTAGTCTAGGCAACAAGTATTAATACTATGCGTAATCTTGGCCACAAGTATTAATTCTATGCGTAGTCTTGGCAACAATTATTAATTCTATGCGTAGTCTTGGCAACAAGTATTTATTCTATGCGTAGTCTTGGCAACAAGTATTTATTCTATGCGTAGTCTTGGCAACAAGTATTTATTCTATGCGTAGTCTTGGCAACAAGTATTAATTATATGTGTAATCTTAGCCACAAGTATTAATTATATGTGTAATCTTAGCAACAAGTATAAATTCTATGCGTAGTCTTGGCAACAAGTATTAATTCTATGCGTAGTCTTGGCAACAAGTATTAATTCTATGCGTAGTCTTAGCAACAATTATTAATTCTATGCGTAGTCTTGGCAACAAGTATTTATTCTATGCGTAGTCTTTGCAACATATATTAATTCTATGCGTAGTCTTGGCAAAAAGTATTAATTATATGCGTAGTCTTGGCAACAAGTATTAATTCTATGCGTAGTCTTGGCCACAAGTATTAATTCTATGCGTAGTCTTAACAACAAGTATTAATTCTATGCGTAGTCTTGGCAAAAAGTATTAATTCTATGCGTAGTCTTGGCCACAAGTATTAAGTATATGCGTAGTCTTGGCCACAAGTATTAAGTATATGTGTAGTCTTAGCAACAAGTATTTATCCCCATTGAAATCACACATGGTACTACGGAAATACAAACAATTTCGCGAAGGCGTAACGGACTGTGGCCGATGCCATCTTGTTCCTTCCTATAAGAGGCTCCCCACACGCTCCCTTCAAGCAGTATCCGGCTCTTCGGGAGTATCTTTCTTTCTCGAGGAATAACTTGGAATCCTTTGCTTATGAAAACTCACTGCTTTTCCCGCAACAGTCTTCGGAAGCAGAAAAACAGTTTTAACAATAAGATCGTGTGTGCGCTACGCTGTATACCTCTTATAGGGGCCAGCACCGACGCTGCACCGCCGAACTATTGAAGAATAAAATGGAAGAAAAGCCAACGTCAGCCCTTGTACGCTCCAACGGTTCCCTTTCATTCCAAACAGTGCGGAGGGGGTCCTGACCTAAGCGGGCTGTCGCTCAACCTACCCCTCCCCTCCCCCCCCTTCTTTGCTGCTTTCATAAATTTCAATCCTGAAAAACTCGGCGATGTGCGACTTTTTATTTTTTGAAACATTTTTCTACTTGCGTTTTTATTCCCTTCAAAAGATACTGGATATTTTTTTTACCATGGCCTAGATATGAATTTAATAATCTTAGGACAACAAATAACTTAATACTAATATTAAAAAGCGCGGTAAAGAATGATATTAAATATTTACAGATATATTTCAAGTTTGGTATATTGCTTTTTACGAAATTGAGAAGCTGTTAGTTTTTTTCTTCTTTAACTTTCGCGGTTGACTTAAAATCGCTCGGGACCCTGTCGTGTCTTAATTAGTTAGCTTTTTTCTTTGAGTATTAAGAAGATGTTCATTCTATTAAATATGCCAAACTACTTCCAACAAGAAATTATTCATGAATATTAGACAGGTTAAGCTATCCCTCGAAAACGTGTACAATCTTCACTCCTACAAGCTCCCCGCTACACGTTTTCGAGGGATGGCTTAAAGCCACTTTCGGCTCTATCCTTGCCACCTGTATAGTGATAAGGCCCTTGTTATTAGAGATGGCCATGAATATAGACGATTTTTCTAAAAAAACGACTTTACTGGAGAGCGTGGCAGTGGCGTAGCAATGATTGGATGGGCCCGTGGCCAATTTTTCATTGGGGCCCCTAATACATAGTTAAAAATATGGCAAAAACTAAAACTTTAATTAAAATTTGAACTTTTATATTTTACACTGTGAAAGTAGTACGTAGTTGACGGTAGTTTAAAAAATTTAAAATGCACGACGGATACAGAACATATATAATAGTACGTAGTTAACTTTCAACAACTATTTTTTTACTGGTTAAAGTTGATATCTACAGTTCGACTAGAGTCTAGGAATAGGAGACTAGAACGAAGTTCATTTTCACATAATTATGTTTCATTATGTGAAATGTTTCTTTCTTGCTTTCAAATCTGCAAATTGATCGATTAATTTATCAGTATTTAACTGACGTGAAGTGTCTTGTTCGATTGATAGCAATGCCAGCCCCGATAGCCTTTCTTGCCTCATGCTATAGCATTGGCGTAGACAAGGAGGGTTCAATGTCAACCCTCTGGGCCTACCTTTACGATACTAAATTGACACCCCCTTCTCGACACCCCTCTTAATATTAACATTCTTGGACCCCCTTTGACGAATTTCTGGCTACGCCACTGACGCTCTGAGCCTTCCAATCAGAAATAAATCCGAGTTACGAATAATATCATTTTTGCTGCCGAAGGTTATCATCGCACGGTGAACATACATTATACATATTGCTATTTTGATACGTTATTTTCCATTTAAATATAATTTAAGGTATTATGATGTGATTTTATAAACGTATTGGACGTCTAAAATGCAGTATATCAAATGCTTCATTTATTGAATTTCAAGTAAAAAATTATTATCAGTCTCGGATTGGCCATAGAGGCATAGAGAATATAGCTATATTCTCTACGATAGAGGTAACCTGCCGATGGCGTGGATCCCATGGACCGTTCATCGTTCATGAAGTGGGCCTCCGTCGGCGGCGTGATCGGAGCGATCAAAATTATCGGCGGCGTTTAGCGGCGGCGTGATCGGAGCATTCAAAATTATTGCCGGCGTGATCGGCGCGATCAAAATTATCGGTGGCGTTTAGCGGCGGCGCAAGCCTCTAGTTGGGTATAGTGGGAATACGAAGTAGGTGCCCAACCTACGCGGAGGTGAGGCGGGAAAAGTTATCGCAGAAATAGCAAAATGTATACATAAAACCTTTTTATATGATAGTTTTGATATTCGTAATAAAACCGGGTACCCGACACATACGAAAAAGTATATCACGAAACTAATCTAGTACTACTTTATAAAAAAGCCTGAAGTTATAAGGCCCACATCGTCTAAATTATGTTTTAAATCGTTTTACGAAAAGTAAGTAAAGTAAGTAGTTACTAAAATACTAAATTATATTTTGTATATTTTTTTGATTTTGAAAATATGTTTCGACCAAGGCATGACGTTCCCGCCCGATGGGCACATTGAGTTGGGAATAAATAGAGGTACAACTAAATCTTACTGGCGCGGGACCAATTTCGTTCAATAAGGAGACTTTTATCAACTTTATCGTTCTACCATGGCGGCATCTGTCTCTAGTGGTGGCAACTATATTGCAATTGAATTTTTTCGCGAATCTGACGCGAAATTGAAATGTATGATTACTCGTAACAAACAAACCTTTGAAGTTGTTTAAAAATAATTTTATTCTGTCAACACGATCCTTTTTAACTCAAGTTACGGTGAGTTAGCTAATAATTATTTATTTTTAGCCATATACCTTTACAAAATATAGAGGGCGCTACCGCCTAATTATAATGATGAATTTCGTACAGTCTTATCAGAACAGGTCCCGCGTAACCATGGCAACCGAAATCGTAATTTTAATTCTAGCAGTATTATTCACTTCCTGTTGACGTTGTGACACATACCACATGAAAAAGACCAATGCCGTCCAATTTCCAATATCATATAATGACTCGCACACCCAAGAAATCATTGACTGCGTTAGAAATCGTAGATATCCAAATATCCACACCAAATGTATTTACAAGAAGCAAAAACCTTACCATCAACAAAGCACAGAGAGCCACTTGACTAACCGCCAGCTCTTAAAGCAATTAACGTTAAATTATCTCCTTTGAATTAACAGAACTATATATAGGTCGTTAAGAAAGTGGACCACCCACAGGGTCTACCCTTTAACCCTCTAATCTCGGCTGACTGCGCTAAAACAAGATTTAACCTTTAAAAAAATACCAGATTAGGCCTTCATAAATTCATTAATAAAAAAAGACTTTATTACCTATTATGCTTACGATGCCTGTCTTAATTTCAGTGAACCTAAGCAGCTATCGGTGGTTCTGTGGTAGAGCGCTCGACTGCCAAGCCGAATGGTCTGGGTTCGAAACATGGGTGGCGCATTTGTTTTTAATCAATAGAGAAACGCTAAATTAGAATTTCTTCGATGCAATAATTTCAATTTCAATTCTATTTCAATTAAACCAAAATTTCGTACTCTATTAAATACGCTTCCGATAAAGCTGAAGGTCTAATTTTCAATAAGGCGTAACAAGTGTCGGTGGTTCTGTGGTAGAACATCCGCCTGTCAATCAGGAGGTCTCGGGTTCAAATCCCGCCCGATGCGATCGCAATTTGATACTAAGACGAATACCGTGTACAACTGGTGGAAACCCTGCCATTGGACGTTGAGAGGTAGCATTACACTCAGCACTCTGTCCGTCCCAAAGTCATTAAGAAGAAGTTGGAGAGAAAACGCCCATATAAACACAACAGACTCAACATGCACAACCATCAGAACACAAACACAACAAATTCAACACTCACAACCTACGCATAAACATTACAAAAACGTAATACACCAAACCGTCACGACGGTGAGCGAAAAAACACCATCCAAACCGCAAATGCATCCGTTAACGCTCACCGTCACACGGTGGTTTTGCCAACCCTTTGAGAAACTGCGTACTCAGTGATTACACTTTGCACCGAAAATGCGAACGCGTTCGCAGGCCTGACAGACCCACAGACCCACAGACAGACCCACCCACGGGAAACGCACCTGTATTTCCATGGTAAATCTGGATTTTCTTAGAATGAAAACGCACGAACACGTGTTTGATACACTGGGGGTTTATTTAGTTGGAAATGTAGTTACTAATAAGTAGTGCTCGAACTTTTTTTTTATTCACGAATAAATACTTTTAGCCTTAATTTAAATAGTAATATTTCAAGATGAAATAGCCGAATAAAAGAAAGTGGATACACCTAAAACTTAATAAAAACAATTATTTATTTGAATAAGTAGAATGAGTAGTAGATTAACGAAATCGTTGGTTACATAACAAGTTTATTTCTTCAATACGATGAGGAAAAATATCGCAATTTATGATAATGAATACATAATTCCGAGCACTAATAAAAGGTTGTGGTTTCACCTAGGTTTTAACGACACTTTTTAAATTAAAAAATAAATGTAAGCGGAAATATAAAGATATAAACAATACATTTAATTGTTGACGAGATTAAATTAGTAAATTTTGCGAATAGGTTTTTGTAATCGTACGCGAACATTTCAATGTTTACACTTTTAATTTTTATTTAAAATAAGCCGCGGAAAAGGGGCGGTAACCTGCTAAATTCCCAGTGATGTAAACTACAGATAAGAACTCGAAAGGGCTCAGTTAACTTGCCCCCCCCCCCCCCAAACGCTGTGTTCAAAAATTAACAAGTTGATTGAAAGGCACCCATTATACACCATTTTGCACCATCAGTAGACCATTACGCACCCCCCATGGTGTTCAGTAAGAAATTGCAATTTAAAAGGGGGGGGGCAACTTTATCCTAAAACTTGTTAACCAATCAAACGCACCCATAACGCACCATTATGCACCACAGTCGAATCGTTACGCACCCTTATCCCTATAGCATTACATCAAATATTAATTAATCTGTTTTCTAAAATTTAGGATAGATCGAAATGTAAAAATTGAGTTATTTCCTTAACTAGTATGGTGCGTAATGATTCGATTGTGGTGCATAATGGTGCGTAATGGGTGCGTTCGAATGGCACCATTCTCGATGCTAATGGTGAATGGATGGGGGGGCTGGGGTTAACCTAACCCCCACTTTTCTAATTCGAAATTTTTAAAGTTCAAAATTGAAAAATTAAGTTATTTCCTTAACTAGTATGGTGCGTAACGATTCGACTGTGGTGCATAATGGTGCGTAATGGGTGCGCTTGAATGGCACCATTTACGATGCCAATGGTGAATGGGGGGCTGGGGTTAACCTAGCCCTAACTTTTTAATTCGACTGTGGCGCATAATGGTGCGTTTGGTTGGTTAACAAGTTTTAGGGAAAAGTGGAAGTGGGGGGGGGCTCGGATAAAGTTGCCCCCCCCCCCCTTGAAATTGCAATTTCTTACTGAACACCATGGGTGCGTAATGGTTTACTGATGGTGCAAAATGGGTGCCTTTCAATCAACTTGTTAATTTTTCAACACAGCGTTTGGGGGGGGGGGGCAAGTTAACTGAGTAGGATTGGGCTCATTTGAAGAAGTTAGTGCTTAGTGGAACCTAATTTTGAATATAGCTTAATTTTAGTAATGGCCAACGAAAGAATGCTTCTCCTTCTTAGGATTGAGTTTTGTGTTCTTTGACATATTAATTTTCCGAAGCTAATAAATTGGGAAATTAATAAAGCTAAAGCAGTTTTTAGCATTAAACCGGGATCGATTTGCTTGGAGTTTACAGTAATCACGCGCTACTGCAAAATGAAACGACCGGCCAGCTGCCCTTATCCGAAAGAAGTCGAGAGAGTAGTAAGAACATTCCAAGTGTAGAGGTTTCTGGGGTGTGAAACCCGGTTGAAAGTAAAGAGTGGACTTCCATGAAAACGTCCAAATACGAGTTTCTTATAAAGCTCCCCGCTGAGAACAAAATCGGGATTTCTTCAAATCCGCATTTCCTACCTTCATGAAAACATATGTCTATCTTTTGAAATTTTCCCGAGATGTAGCAAGTACTTGTTTTGTGTAGACAATATTTTGGTATTTACTCTGTCTGTCGCCGCGATAACGATGTTTGTTGGATTTACACTATACGCCTGACGAAGGAACTTGTGAGCCGTTCCGAAACAGCTGTCGCGTTGTTTTTAAATAAAACGTTTTTATTGTGTAACAGTGGTTTTATTATTTTAAACTTAGTACTATGCACAAGTTAGCTCGTCTAATATTTTAGTAACCAATAGTTGAATAAAAATTGTAAAATGTTTTAATAATCGAAAGTGAATAAGCCTATTATTTAAATAAAACAAACAATTATTTAAATAAATACCACTTTTATTCAAATAAATGCTTGGTTGCGTAAAAAACATAATTCAATAAGTTAAAATGATATTCTTTTTACCAACGTTTTTTAAATAAATCGGAAAATTTGTGGATAATGAATAAACAATTCCGAACACTACTCCTACGTGCCAGACTGCTCTTATTGTTTCTAGATCCACTTTACTTTGGTACGGTGCTCTCGCGCGGAGCCTCAAACTTCGCGTGATACTAGACTTGAGGAAGTTGACGTACGTTCAACAGGGCTCATCGGACTCACCGATTACTAATCGCTGACATCGGTTTCCTACTGTACGCTTTTCGCGTTTCCGGTTTTGACGTCAAGATGGTCATCCGTTAGTCATCGGCTTTAAGAGCCGGTTTTTCCGATGACTGACGTCATTACTGACGTAAAACTACTATTAATTCAACGCCATTTAAAAAAAAAACACCGATGACTGAATAAAAGCGTTCAGCAACTTACGACGTCATTATGATAATATAAATCCATCGGGTTTGTTTCCGTTGACTGTTACTGAACGTACCCAATTAGAACGCAACCCGTCACAAGTCTTGGATTTTCTTGTGTACAATTTTCATTGGTTAGACGCCTTAGCAAAATTCAGTTTCAAGTAAATAAAAAATTAAAAATAGAATTAAAAGTCTGGGTAGAATTTTGAAAACAATTTTGGATGAATATATATATCCTATAAACCTATTGAAATTCTCCGAATTTAACTACTTCTTCCCCCCCCCCCCCAGTGGACTCTTTAAAGAATAGCTTGACATTCTTTCGCATCATACGCAACGAAAGGTTGTAAATTCTCATTTGCCCGGCTTGGCTATATGGGTATAATGTCTGTTTAATCACGTTCCCTCGACAGCCGTTGAAGCCTTCTTTTCGAAGCAGACTGGGTCGCCCAGATATTTGCTTGCCATTTGCGCCTCTCTAAAGTCTTTTGTTTTAATAAGTGCGCGACGTTTCTGCCAACTCTTCAGTCCTTGTGGGACATGGAATGCAAACTTAAAGGTTATCTTCTCTTACCGTTTCCAATAAAATGGAACAAGCCAGTCTTAGGAGCCCATATAAGATTCACCGGCATGTCTTAAAAGCTTTTAACCGTTTAAAATTCGAATCTTTTTCAAAACAATTCAAGATAATTCCAAATACATATAAATGTGAATTAAAATAGGTACATCCACTTCAATATCAAACTGTGCCCCATTTTCTTTTCATATTTTCATACAATCCAAAACTGAACAATCTTACATCGACAAGGGGACATATTAATGTTAAATAAATAAATAAATAATCAGCAGAAGCTAATACCCAAGGCACCACCTTAGGCCTAAATCATATTTGATATTAACTATTTTCATGAATTTATTCATATTCAACCATGAATATAGAACAGTAGGTTATATACCTGGTACCATCATTGTTAAAAAAAGGCTGGAATTCCTGCCGATTTACGTCACAACGACTAATTAAACGAGCCAATCGCGGGTGAAATGACGCGAAAAATCCCGCTCACGCTCTGGAGTTACAGTGAGTCAATTTTGCGTCTATGTTTGCGTTTCGTTTTTAGACTCCCTAAGTTTTACATTCATTATGGTTTAGAAAGTGCTTTTAAAGGGTCAACTTCTACCAATATGATTAGTTCAAAAGTGAATCTCTTGAAAGCTATTCTTTCCACCTCTTGTTATAATTTTAAGAATCTATCATTAGTTCATTTACGTAACTTATCGGACCTAGGCTTAGCGTAATTTCAAGTCAGGTTGAATAATGTTCATATCTTTGGCTACCGCTAGGAATTCTGTTTGAATTTTTGAAATATCATTTTCAATTTAGTCAAAATACTTGATTGATAAGTATCACAGTCAAGACTGGCTTTCTCATTCACTTCTGTTAACAAACGTAAACCAAAGGACGCGAAATTTTAGGCATCCGGAGACGCCACTGTCGGCGGGATTTAAAAGCTCGACCTTTTTTGAACGTGATGGCGCCAGTATCAAAGGAGATCTATATTCGTGGTTGAATATGAATACATTTATGCTATTATTTAGAATTCTAGATGGTTTCTATAGAGCGTGGTGAAAAATAGGGTACCTGTGACGTCATCCACAGAGAGATAAGCAAAATAGGAAATAGAAGTTTATAGACAACAAATTAACCTTTTTTCTACGAACCTTGGTTAATATGGAGGCTATAAACCGGTTGCCATGGGAACAAACAAAATCGTAGGTGACTACTTGTTATTCGCTAGAGATTTAACAGAAGCGGCGCCAGAATTTTTGGGGAGGCAGGCCAACCATTTGGAGCCCCCCCCCATCCCCCCAAAATTATGTAGCCCCCCACCACAAATTTTTCAAATCCGTCGACGTGGATTATTTAATTTTTTTTAAGCAAGTGGTGCAATTTTTGGGTAAAATGGGTATGCGACGAAAAAATTAGAACTACTAACACTTAAGAAATGAGTGGTTATTTACTTATTTCTACGACTGAATGCAAGTCTATCAATTTCCATTAATTCCTTCGGTACTTCGCATGTACACCCCTGTAATACATAAGAACTTACAACTTTACGAAAATGATTGTACATCGGTACACTAAACAAAGTAAGATTTAGAACCAAAGATAAAATTAAAGATACAATTTGGATATAGAAGCTCTCACCAAAAATTAAAACAAAAAAAAATCTACTGTCAAATAAAAGTTACTCGTACCTTTGAAAGGAATAAAAACAGCAGTGTCGTTAAGCGAATCACTCGCATTGAATATTGAACAAATAATAATAATAAAAATTCGCCAATAAATTACAGAATTTTCTGATATTAAATAATTTGGAGGCCCATATATTAAATTTTGGAGGCCACTTAAGACGACTTTTGGAGGCCCCTACCAAAATTTCAAGAAGGCCCAGGCCTACCTCGGCCTGTTGCTGGTGCTGTTACTGAGTTTTAAGTGTTCAAGCAATCTTTGAAATCGCGTTAGAAAAGCAACACTGAATGTTTCTTCAACGCAGTTTTCGCGTTTCGAGGAAATATTTAGAATTCCTTCCACTAAATTCAATTTCACGCTCGCTAGTAGCTTGTAAAAAAAATACTGAAAATCCGCTCTCGCTACAAGAATTTTCATTTCCCGCCTCGACTAGTTTCAAATGGATATTTACCGCAATCACTTTTAAAAACCGCGAAAGTTTAAAGTGTCCCCTACTAGAGTAAAGCCTCGTTTTCCTGGTTGAATTTAAGCCTTTTAAGCCTGGTTTTCACTTGGCGGAAAATCACCGACAGAAAGTTCGACGTCGGCGATATGGTTTTCGACGTTTCGCTCACTGTCGGCGTTTTAGCATTTTCACTTGGCGTTTTTTTAGGGCGGAAATAAAGCGATTTTTTTTCTGGCAGCGAGTTCGTCCGTTTTCGTCTGATTGTGGAGATTTAAGCCTAGGCCTAAAAATGGATGATTTATCTGATCATAATAGTGAACTATTGATTAAAGCTCATGTAAGCATTTTAAATTTAATGTTATTTTACATGATCTATCGTGTTCAAAGAAATATGAGTTACGAAAGATCGGTTTGTGTGAAAGAAACATACTGGAAAAGAAGGCAACAAGGGTATCATGAAAAAAAAACACGTTAAAAAAATTCACAGAAAAGCATTAACCATCCCCCCTGACGTCACAGTCACCTTTCGAAAATGGTTTTTGATTGGTTGAAAAAGAGCGAAATCGCCCAACTGAGCGAAAAAAATAGAAATGAAAATCGCCACACAAAACCGAAAACCGACGGAATTTCCGCCCGGCGTCGACGGAAATTTTCGCCCATTTTCCGTCGACGCCGGGCTTTTTCGCCCAAAAACCGCCAAGTGAAAACCAGGCTTAAACAGAAACGCCAAAACGTCAAGCGGATTTCGATTACGCTCCTGTGTTACTTTTCCGCTTAATCTTACAATTTGCTTTTTTCATGGGAAAAATTTTGTCTTGACGGATAGTAGGTATTTTGCTTATTGTGGGTGAAATAATACTGTTGATGTATATGTAGCATGCAACCTTGGATTAATAATAGTAGTTCCTACCTGGATATATCACTTGGGAAAAAATCTGACCAGCAAATGGCTTTTGCGACAGCAGCGCCGCTTCGGCAAAGTTAACGGAGAATTTCCGAAACTCCCGTAACACGTAGCCTTCTACAAGGCAGAACAAACACTTAGCAAATGCACGCGGAACGATAGAGTGATATATCCTGGTAGTGGCGTAAATAGCGCCCCCGCAGACCCCGCGGCGCGGGGGGCCACCCGAGAACTAGGGGCCCCCAAACGTTTATGATTAAAATCGGTGCTATTTAAAAGGGCCGCGAGTTGTTTTTCGCGGGGGGCCCCGGAGTTCCTAGTTACGCCACTGCCTGGTAGGAGCTACTGTTATTTATCCAAGATGCATCATTTACCGCGATGCTATTAGCTATTTACGGTAAAAGTAACATGACGTCAAGCGTAAAATGTAAGATTGAGCTGAAAATATCAAATTCATTCGAATCGGCGCGAAAAGCGATTTTGCGCCTACGGAACGAAATTTTTTTAGTTTTTCAAAGCTCTCAATACTATGAAAATAAAAAGCAGAAGTGGAATAAAAAAATACGCTTCCGCTTGTGTCGTGGTTTTTCCGTTAAAAGTTTTTCATATAAACAGGCATTCAGATTTATTTTCATACTCGTTATTCGCGGGTAAAAATATTTAAAATCCGCTACATAAAATTTCATGGTTTCGCCTATTTGTTTCAAATAGATTTTTTCGGTTTACGCTTGGCAAGACCCGCTAGAACTGAAAATAAATTGTTTACGCTGCCAACTAGTGGAAGTATATTTTAAAATTGTGTTTTCTCATTTTATTAACGTGAGAGCAAAAAAAAATTCTATTCGAGAAAAACGATATTTGGTTTTAGAAAATTACTAAAATACGTTTGTAAAAAAGTAAAAAATAGTGACAAATCATCTTAATATAAAAAACACTCTTCGACTTGCTTCATTTTAGATCTGACCTGCCCTTCAACAGAAAATTTCAAAAAATCTTAATATTCATAAGCTATAGTTTTTAATATTTTCGTGTCCTGCTTGGATTAAAATATATATATATGAAAACAGGCGTGTTATTATCGAGATATCGCTTCACAACGTCATCATTTTAAAGAATA
Source organism: Leiobunum rupestre (assembly GCF_980474605.1). Taxonomy (NCBI): domain Eukaryota; kingdom Metazoa; phylum Arthropoda; class Arachnida; order Opiliones; family Sclerosomatidae; genus Leiobunum; species Leiobunum rupestre. Next base: position 20,436,768 of record NC_143393.1, on the reverse strand, counting down.
CTTTAATTTGTGAGGGTTGAAAAACTGGGAAAAAAATTCAAAAGACGTTTCAGACCGCCTTCGATGATCATTCATGAAGAAACAAATTACAAAAGATAAATAAAAAAAGCTACCATTGGGGCGTATTCGCGTTTCATACTCAACGGAAAATTATCCGCGTGGAGTCAGCCGTATTTAGAACGGATACGTTTTTCCGCCGTATATTCCGCCGAGTGCCAAGCCAGCTTTAGTAGAAAATTAATTTTCCAAAAGTATCAACTTTTTCTCGTCATATTACTAGGTCATTTTTTACCATCTGCGGTAATTGGAATTTTGACGATACTTCGGCTAGAATTTCAGTAGCGCTCGGTTACTTTTTTTCCCCTTTATAGCGGTCTAACCTTTCGAAATTTCTGTCAGTATCCAGATTCAGCGTGGAGTGCATCGCGTGAGACACTCGGATCCTTTTACTTTTATTTTATCAACTAAGAATTTCGTTGAAATTTAAAATATATTAAATTTAAGAGTACCCCTGTTAATGTGAAGATTGATGTCAATTTTGGATCAGTTTTCATGCTATTTGGGTTTTGATATTATGGTTTTTTCCTAGGAAGACACTTCAAATGAATAAATCTTTATTTGCAAATTCCTTTTCTAACAGGAAAATGAAAAACTCACATGCTATATTTACATACAATTTTATAAATTTAATAATGTATATATAATATATACAGGGTGTTTCAAAAGATTATGCAAAAATTTTAAGGAGTTGTAGGGGTGAGTTGAGAAGTATGCCTGTTTTTTCCCATTTTCCTACGATGAGTGAAAAGAGCGCCAGAGAGCTTCAAAGTGTGGCCTACTAGCCCCTGGAAGTAGGCTGCAACAAGCGCAAAACCAAGCAGCAGGGAAACGCGAACATTAAGGTTTTGGTTCGTGTCATAGGTAAAAAAGGACTTTGTAAACAAATCGAGGTAACCAGCGTAAAAAAGTAAACTTAAACCGTATTTAAAGTAAATGATGATTGGTTTTACGCTTGTTGCAGCCTACTTCCAGGGGCTAGTAGGCCACACTTTGAAACTCTCTGGCGCTCTTTTCACTCATCGTAGGAAAATGGGAAAATGCAGGCATAGTTCTCAACTCACCCCCTACAACTTCTTAAAATTTTTGCATAACCTTTTGAAACATCCTGTATATTTCAATTATAAAAACAAAAGAAAGGAGAAAAGGAAAACTATAAACAAATTATTTACACGGCTATACATATGACTTCGCGTGTATGACATCAGTTGTTTCAAGCCAGCACTGCTACAGGAGGTGTTTCATCGTCAATCACGTTAGAAGACATAAATATAAGGTAACCCTTGAGATACCAGAGGAAAATATAATCATTATCCCGAAGTATAAATAAATAAATTCTTAATCAAACTATGATATACATTCTCGAAAGTATTCTTAACATTGCTCTTTAACACGCTAGTTATTGTTTTCATATTTCTTGAACTTGACGAAGTCCACCTGCTAAAAGGACCAGGGGTTGCCCAAAACCAAAATCACCTTTTTTCTATATTTGCATTTTTTTTAAATTAAATGAAAATATTTATTGGAAAATAAAGACTTATTTCGTTTTTAAACATATTGGGAAATAAAGTAATTTTATCAAATAATCATTATTGGTTAAAACAAATCTTAAAGGGGAACGGTCAAGCTTTAACCAGTTAGATAGCCCTATAGCCCATTAAAAACTAAAATTTGTGGCGAAAACCGCATCAAAAAATATTGAGTGGTTAATTTTTAATAAAATAAAGAAATTTCGGGAAATCGAAAAGCGCGCGTCCACCGCGACACCTGGTGAGAAGTCGGTGAGACAGAAGAACAACGTAAAAGCGCGCGCTGCTGAAGACGCGAAAAATATGTTTCGCACGCGCGGCGCGTTCCAGTTATAAGAGACCTAAGTCTAAATTGAGCAATTTTAAAAGTTAGGATAGTTCGCAAATCGCTCATACGGGGTTAGGGGCGCTGGCGGCAGCCCCTAAGATGGCGGCGAAAATTCAAACCCAAACACCTGGCGTTTTTTTTTTGTTTCAACTTTTTGGGCCAAAAGCTATTTTTTCAAGACAAAAAAGGTACGAGTTAGTATATTGAACGTCTTGTTAATCTTTTGATACGGAAATAAGGCCATATTTGGAAAAGCTTGGCAGTTCCCCTTTAAGCTTAAAATAATTAATTGGGAAAAAATATTATCTATGAGAGATTGAGCCATTAAATGTCAAAGTGAATCTTTTACAAAAGACATCGAACATTTCACTTGCACGGATTTACACTAAACTTTATAACCAATCTCTATGAAATAGTTCAGAGCTCTACAGAGGTTGAATGAGGTTCTATAGCCTACAGAGTGTTCTATTGAAAAACTCATAGAAAGGTCAGTAATGAAATTCTATTAAATTCTTAAAGAGACCTTAAGAAAATATTACTTACTTACTTCCCAGACTTTTTAAAGAAACTATTCTATCGAATCTATAGAAACATCTTAACCTTTCTATAGATATTTTTAAAACATATTTTAAAATACTGATCGATTTGCTAAAGACAATGTATGAAATATTTACTAAATATTCTAAAATCCTTTCTCACAATTTATCTACTAACATTTTATAAAGCCACTTTATAGAAATGTCTATAGAAATGTTTGTAAGGGTATTGATTACAAAGTTCACAAGCCATCATAATTTGCGTTCTCAACTATTCTCACTCCAACATAATAGTCAATAACTTTATATAACTTTCAATACATACAATATAGATATTTATTTGGGTTAAACCACGCCGCTATAGCTATGAGCGTTATCGGTTTTGTTTCTGCGGTCGGCGTAACGTAACACCAAGAATGTATTCAGGTGAACAAAGAATATGCAGCCGCAATTATAACCTCTCATGATTCCCGGCAGATATTCTCCGCCTACGCGGAAAGAGAGACAGATAAGCCGCGTTCACACATACCCTTTGAAACGTTGCGAGTGCTTCCGCAACGTTTGTATCCCGTCGTGTGAACAGTGACCGTTGCGCGTCCCAGCGTTTCAGATCGCTTCGGCTGAACCGCTTCGTTGACCATTTTGGCAGTGATTCGTGACGTCATCGAGTCGGTTTTTGCGAACCATGAGCCTGTTTTTTACAAAATCGTGAATTTTTTTGCGCCTAATAAATTTTTAGAAGAAAATGTCTCACAACATTTTGTCTATTTGTTTAAAAAATCCAACAAATTTCTTCTGGGTGCATTCATTTTTAATTAGAGTGTTTTGAAACGTCACTCAAATGCCTGAGCAGACGAACTTCTAATTATATTTCTATACTACGCATGCCCAATTTTCTTCAAAACTCACTGGAAATCAAACGTGTGAACAAACAGATTTCCAAACGATAAGCCACGTTCACACGTACCCTCGGAAACGTTTTGCCTCGTTTCGATGTCGCTGCGGTGTTTAGCGTTTGGAAAACTGTTTGTCCACACGTTCTATTTCCAGTGAGTTTTGAAGAAAATTGGGCATGCGTAGTATAGAAATATAATTAGAAGTTCGTCTGCTCACGCATTTGAGTAACGCTTTAAAAATAAAAATACACGCATACAGAAGAAATTTGTATTTTTTAAAACAAATATGCCAAAAGTTGAAAGACTATTGCTTCTAAAAAATTCCTAAAAATTTCTTCTGCAACAAAAAAATCCACGGTTGTCGATTTTTGTAAAAAAAAGGCTCGTGGTTCACAAAAACCGACTGGACGAAGCGGTTCAGCCAAAGCGATCTGCAACGCTGGGACGCGCAACGGTCACTGTTCAAACGACGCCATCCAAACGTTGCGGGAGCGCTCGCATCGTTTCAGACGGTAGGTGTGAACGCGGCTTTAGAACCGCTGCGAGATCGAAACGAGTCAAAACGTTTCCGAGGGTACGTGTGAACGTGGCTAGAGAGAGAGCTGGTGATCGTACTGTTACAGTACTACTGCAATGTCTCCCCACCCCCTTACGGAAAGATTACGCAACGAAGGCGTAGGGGCGTGGTTTTCCAACCGGGAATGACTATGCCAACAGTATGCAGCCCACACATTCTCCATTCCACTCGAATACATTCTTGTTAACGCATACCGCCCACTTTGGTCGGTCTTATCTCCGTCGTTCGCTCGACCGACCATTAGGATCTCACTCTCTTTTCCTCCTCTCTGATGGCCGCTAGAGGGCGATATGTAAATTAGTATGGCTCCTTAAACCCATTCGTGCCCAGTCGTACGTTAACCGCGACGAATATCTGTGTATCAAATTTCAAAGAGATTCTGTTGCGATGAATGAGCCGAGAGAGGCTTGGCTCTTCGTCCGGAACGTCTCAAAAAGACCAGTTTAAAATCTTAATAATTTTCTTCGGTTTTGGTATTGTTTCGGTAATGCTCGAACTGCTTTCTTTAATTCTTGCCCCGGAGATATTGACTGTTTTTTTAGATACGGTAGTTTGCGTATTTTCACGGTTGAAAATGTCGATAATATTTCGAAAATTAAAAATAGAGGTGATTTGTGATATGGCTTTACTCCGACCCGACTGAAAATGTTTTTAGGCGTTAGCTAGATATCACTTCTTGTACATTTACAGCAAGGAAAATATTTGCATTTTAGGGCATTTAAGCGAACCTTAGGATAATCAGTGCAGTAATGAACGGCTTAGGGCGGTTAGCCGTAGATTACGACAGATAGGCGTGTAATTTTGGTCTCGCTTCGTGTTATTAGCCGAACCAATTATAGGGCCCTTCCCGTAAAAACATTCTGAGGTTAATGGTAATAGTGAGTGTAGGGAGTGGTTGACTATCGTGGCAAAAAGGGCTTGCCACCACCCTCCTACGCATTGTGACCCGGCCACTGGTAATTCTCTTTACAAGTCACTGGGTCCGTGCAAACTGGCCGCCTCGGCGGATTGGGTAGCCTGCGGTGGGGCGGCGGGCCTCCGTATGAGGGCACGGTGGTCCTGTTTCCCGGCCTTTTGGAGCCCGACCGGGATCTCCGGTGCCAGCTGTGCCGGGTTACTTGGGCTGCTGTGTGCTCGTCGTTCCCCTTTAGGAGCTCTCTCCAAAGGGTTTGACTCTTTACCTCCGTAGTTAGGGTGTCGGCTGGAGTTGCTACAGCATCCACTCTTAATCCCACTGCTGTGTGCGAAGTGGGAATTGGTCCACCCATTGCTGCACCTTCTGCTGGGTTGAGTGGCTCGCGTCAAAGGGTACTACTACCCATGCTGGATTTGTCACCTGTCCGGGCTCGTTGGACGCTGGCGTAGGGCACTATGATGATAGGCCTCCGGTGATATGGTCTCTGTTACTAGGTACACCGGGCTATAAATTCTGACACACTGTAGCCAGTTGCAGTTTAAGAAAGGCAAAATATCTAGTACAATTGGAAGAAAGACACTAGCACGAATTTTCGGTCAATCGGTGGCGGGAATTTCGAATAGGCCTTTCTATATAGTAGCATTAGCCTTCTTGTTTTGATGTTGCTGCTGCGAAACGGGTGACGTATCGATGACGTGTTACTACTCTGTACATAGAGTAAATTCGACGAGGCACCCTGTTTTTAAGTACAAACTGAACTGAGGTTCTACGTATTTCGTGAAGAATAAACTACATAAAAACAAGTTCAGCAAGCGTAGCTTATTTTATAGAAACGCCTATTTGGCTTGTTTACGAATGACATTCTAAGTATACCCGCGCGCGTTACATAATTTTGGAAAATACCGTCTATTGCGTTATATTTCCAAGTGATAATTAATTAACATAGATAAGATTTAAAAACAGTTGTACTTATTTATTTTTAGTTTTAAAAGTGAGGCATACTTAAAATAATTCCGTTTGGCTAATCCAGGGTAAGTATAGAACAGAGATTATCACGTGGACGTATATAAACCTGTGATTTGATAACACGCGCAGGAACCTTCAACAGAAAAAAGGCGAAATTCGAAATTCCCGCCGACGATTTACCGGAAAGTAGTGCTAGTACCTTTCCGCCAAATGTACTAGATATTTTGTCTTTCTTAACCTGCAACTAGTTGAGTTAGGCCTATGGTGGAGCCTTGCGTATTAGGTAAGGTTATTATTATTATTTTATTTTAAATTTAATTAATTATTACTTTTAAGACATTCATTTTAGCACTTAAAATATATAAACAAGTCTACAAATGAATATTTGTTCTAAATAAATTAATAAATATCAGCTAGGCTAATACCCAAGGCACCACCTTAGGCCCAAGTCATCAAGCTACTTTTAATGCCTTAAACAGGTGGTAGGGTTACAATGCGTAGGAGGGTGGTGGCAAGCCCTTCATGCCACGCGAGCCAACATTAACACAATTTCTACTGAACGTACGAAATATCTGTCTATGGCAATTACAGCCCGAGTAGTGACGAGCGAGATATTCGTAGCATACAGCGGGCTTATAAACCGGGAAACGTTTCAAATATAATAGCTGAAACGGATCACAGTCACTTTCCTTTGTGAAGAGCCAGAGTGTTAGTTTCAGTTTGGGAAACCTTTTGGATTGTAAAATGTGACCTAATGTCCACTATATAACTGTATTTAGTAAACCAAAGTTTATTTGTGGGGTACAAAAGCAAAAATCCGCGGCCGCCCACAGTGCTCCAATAAAATAATGTTGTTTTGTTGAGCCAAAAATGCTGATGATTTCGGATTTTTGTTGGTTTTTCTACATTTCTTTGGCATATTTGCTAGTGATTTTCACGACAATAGAACAGTGTTTTTCAAGTTGCGATACAACTTCAGTATTTAATAAAATTACTTTCTTAATTTATATAATTATATGAATATAATATTATATTATTTTTTTCTAGGTTTTGAAAAATTACAGACCAAAAGGGCAATTTGGTTGGTACAAATACATTAATTGTACCTCTGTACCCCCTTATTATAGTAACTGTAGATTATTAAACGGAGTCAAAAACCATCGTCTTAAAAGAGGAAATGGATGGTTGGGCCGTTATGGCACAATAGTTCAGGTCAATTCACCGATTCCAGAATTTCTCTAGGAATTCTTAACGACCACGTCCCGGACCAAAATCTCACACCCTCATGACAACCGCGCCTCGGTCCAAAATCTCGCACCCTCATGACAACCGTGCCTCAGGTCAAAATCTCACACCCTCATGACAACCGCGCCTCGGGTCAAAATCTCACACCCTCATGACAACCGCGCCTCGGGTCAAAATCTCACACCCTCATGACAACCGCGTGTCTGTTCAAAATCTCACACCCTCATGACAACCGCGCGTCTGTTCAAAATCTCGCACCCTCATGACAACCGCGCCTCAGGTCAAAATCTCACACCCTCATGACAACCGCGCCTCGGTCCAAAATCTCACACCCTCATGACAACCGTGCCTCAGGTCAAAATCTCACACCCTCATGACAACCGCGCCTCGGGTCAAAATCTCACACCCTCATGACAACCGCGCCTCGGTCCAAAATCTCACACCCTCATGACAACCGCGCCTCGGTCCAAAATCTCACACCCTCATGACAACCGCGCCTCGGTCCAAAATCTCACACCCTCATGACAACCGTGCCTCAGGTCAAAATCTCACACCCTCATGACAACCGCGCCTCAGGTCAAAATCTCACACCCTCATGACAACCGCGCCTCGGTCCAAAATCTCACACCCTCATGACAACCGCGCCTCGGTCCAAAATCTCACACCCTCATGACAACCGTGCCTCAGGTCAAAATCTCACACCCTCATGACAACCGCGCCTCGGGTCAAAATCTCACACCGTCATGACAACCGCGCCTCGGTCCAAAATCTCACACCCTCATGACAACCGTGCCTCGGTCCAAAATCTCATACCCTCATGACAACCGTGCCTCAGGTCAAAATCTCACACCCTCATGACAACCGCGCCTCGGGTCAAAATCTCACACCCTCATGACAACCGCGCCTCGGTCCAAAATCTCACACCCTCATGACAACCGCGCCTCGGTCCAAAATCTCACACCCTCATGACAACCGCGCCTCAGGTCAAAATCTCACACCCTCATGACAACCGCGCCTCGGGTCAAAATCTCACATCCTCAAGACAACTGCGCCTCGGTCCAAAATCTCACACCCTCATGACATTCGCGCCTCAGGTCAAAATCTCACACCCTCATGACAACCGTGCCTCAGGTCAAAATCTCACACCCTTCTGACAACCGCGCCTCGGTCCAAAATCTCACACCCTCATGACAACCGCGCCTCGGTCCAAAATCTCACACCCTCATGACAACCGCGCGTCAGGTTCAAAATCTCACACCCTCATGACAACCGCGCCTCGGTCCAAAATCTCACACCCTCATGACAACCGCGCCTCAGGTCAAAATCTCACACCCTCATGACAACCGTGCCTCAGGTCAAAATCTCACACCCTTCTGACAACCGCGCCTCGGTCCAAAATCTCACACCCTCATGACAACCATGCCTCGGTCCAAAATCTCACACCCTCATGACAACCGCGCGTCTGTTCAAAATCTCGCACCCTCATGACAACCGTGCCTCAGGTCAAAATCTCACACCCTCATGACAACCGCGCCTCGGTCCAAAATCTCACACCCTCATGACAACCGCGCCTCGGGTCAAAATCTCACACCCTCATGACAACCGCGCCTCGGTCCAAAATCTCACACCCTCATGACAACCGCGCCTCAGGTCAAAATCTCACACCCTCATGACAACCGTGCCTCAGGTCAAAATCTCACACCCTTCTGACAACCGCGCCTCGGTCCAAAATCTCACACCCTCATGGCAACCGTGCCTCAGGTCAAAATCTCACACCCTCATGTCAACCGCGCCTCGGGTCAAAATCTCACACCCTCATGACAACCGCGCCTCGGTCCAAAATCTAACACCCTCATGACAACCGCGCCTCGGGTCAAAATCTCACACCCTCATGACAACCGCGCCTCGGTCCAAAATCTAACACCCTCATGACAACCGCGCCTCGGGTCAAAATCTCACACCCTCATGACAACCGCGCCTCAGGTCAAAATCTCACACCCTCATGACAACCGTGCCTCAGGTCAAAATCTCACACCCTTCTGACAACCGCGCCTCGGTCCAAAATCTCACACCCTCATGACAACCGCGCCTCGGGTCAAAATCTCACACCCTTCTGACAACCGCGCCTCGGTCCAAAATCTCACACCCTCATGACAACCGTGCCTCAGGTCAAAATCTCACACCCTCATGACAACCGCGCCTCGGGTCAAAATCTCACACCGTCATGACAACCGCGCCTCGGTCCAAAATCTCACACCCTCATGACAACCGTGCCTCGGTCCAAAATCTCATACCCTCATGACAACCGTGCCTCAGGTCAAAATCTCACACCCTCATGACAACCGCGCCTCGGGTCAAAATCTCACACCCTCATGACAACCGCGCCTCGGTCCAAAATCTCACACCCTCATGACAACCGCGCCTCGGTCCAAAATCTCACACCCTCATGACAACCGCGCCTCTGGTCAAAATCTCACACCCTCATGACAACCGCGCCTCGGGTCAAAATCTCACATCCTCAAGACAACTGCGCCTCGGTCCAAAATCTCACACCCTCATGACATTCGCGCCTCAGGTCAAAATCTCACACCCTCATGACAACCGTGCCTCAGGTCAAAATCTCACACCCTTCTGACAACCGCGCCTCGGTCCAAAATCTCACACCCTCATGACAACCGCGCCTCGGTCCAAAATCTCACACCCTCATGACAACCGCGCGTCAGGTTCAAAATCTCACACCCTCATGACAACCGCGCCTCGGTCCAAAATCTCACACCCTCATGACAACCGCGCCTCAGGTCAAAATCTCACACCCTCATGACAACCGTGCCTCAGGTCAAAATCTCACACCCTTCTGACAACCGCGCCTCGGTCCAAAATCTCACACCCTCATGACAACCGTGCCTCGGTCCAAAATCTCACACCCTCATGACAACCGCGCGTCTGTTCAAAATCTCGCACCCTCATGACAACCGTGCCTCAGGTCAAAATCTCACACCCTCATGACAACCGCGCCTCGGTCCAAAATCTCACACCCTCATGACAACCGCGCCTCGGGTCAAAATCTCACACCCTCATGACAACCGCGCCTCGGTCCAAAATCTCACACCCTCATGACAACCGCGCCTCAGGTCAAAATCTCACACCCTCATGACAACCGTGCCTCAGGTCAAAATCTCACACCCTTCTGACAACCGCGCCTCGGTCCAAAATCTCACACCCTCATGGCAACCGTGCCTCAGGTCAAAATCTCACACCCTCATGTCAACCGCGCCTCGGGTCAAAATCTCACACCCTCATGACAACCGCGCCTCGGTCCAAAATCTAACACCCTCATGACAACCGCGCCTCGGGTCAAAATCTCACACCCTCATGACAACCGCGCCTCGGTCCAAAATCTAACACCCTCATGACAACCGCGCCTCGGGTCAAAATCTCACACCCTCATGACAACCGCGCCTCAGGTCAAAATCTCACACCCTCATGACAACCGTGCCTCAGGTCAAAATCTCACACCCTTCTGACAACCGCGCCTCGGTCCAAAATCTCACACCCTCATGACAACCGCGCCTCGGGTCAAAATCTCACACCCTTCTGACAACCGCGCCTCGGTCCAAAATCTCACACCCTCATGACAACCGTGCCTCGGTCCAAAATCTCACACCCTCATGACAACCGCGCGTCTGTTCAAAATCTCGCACCCTCATGACAACCGTGCCTCAGGTCAAAATCTCACACCCTCATGACAACCGCGCCTCGGTCCAAAATCTCACACCCTCATGACAACCGCGCCTCGGTCCAAAATCTCACACCCTCATGACAACCGCGCCTCGGTCCAAAATCTCACACCCTCATGACAACCGCGCCTCGGTCCAAAATCTCACACCCTCATGACAACCGCGCCTCGGTCCAAAATCTCACACCCTCATGACAACCGCGCCTCAGGTCAAAATCATACACCCCCCAACAAATAATCTCATAAAAATATATTTTTCAAATTTTGTTTAATCTCAATGTGATTACAAAAATGTTTTTTATACAGATTGAGATTTTTAATGGATAACGGTTTTTGTTAATTTGATATCTACAAATTTTAAATATTAGTCTCTAGAGCGTAGTGCATTTTAACCAATAACCAAAATATTACGGGCGTCAGTACCTAATTAAGCTTAACACGCGTCAGTGTGATCCATGACACGTACCAACTTTAAAACAATAACCAGGAGACAAAGCGAGACGATACAAACTATCTCAGACACGTGACTGCCCTCTTTGAAATGAACATTCGTACAAACTACTCTTAATATGGTCCTTACCGTTGGGTTTAAAGTAGTGGCAGAAATGAGATCTAGTTTTCAAAAGGGCATAAATGGGGCGACGATTTTGCCGCTCCTGCTCACCTCTACTCAGCCCAGCAAGCTATAACCTACTTTCATTATACTTGGGACCCACAAATCGATTTTAAGGTGCCCCGAAAGCTCCTCCACTAATTAATACGGGGAACACCAAACCAGAGCATTTATCTTCAGCAACATTTGTAAAGGTCCACTTTTAAGAGAAAATATTAGCTTAAACCTCTCAAAATCAAGATATGCCTGAATAGATCTTAAAAGAAATTGATTTGAAAAAATTCAACGGTTATATTGTGTAAATTGGCGCGTGCTTGCTCGGAAGGGATAATCTTATTGGCTAAGACAAATGCGGATAAATATTGCTAAGCCCACGTGATTCTATTTTATTATCAGAATAAATAATTACACGTGCGACGAAAAAATGGGCGATATCATCGAGATTCACGCGTTTTTAATTTAAAAACCCTTCCTTTTGACGGTTTTTATTTTGGAGCGAATAATTTCTTTTAGCGTCTATATACGTTTCTCTAGTTCGCTTATTATTAGAGAAGCATCAGTTAACTCCAAGAATCCATTTAGGTACCATAAGAATATGGGAGCATAGCCTTAGCCTCTGGTATCGTCCTCGCAAACTTTGTATCGAAAGTTCGTCTGCAATTTTCACACCACGTACACAGCGCACTCAGGCGTTAGAATCTGGCGTTTTTATTTTATTTTTTTTCATTTCGTTAAAATGGCGGAAAAAGCAAATATCTGTCCAAATGGGTTTAAATCGGATTTATTCTCTTCCTTGGCGGAAATTAGTGTAAATAATTTTATTAACGACAATGGGTTGAAAGATCTTAATACTAGTTTGTTATTAAATAATAATTCCGAAGGTAGTTTTTCTCTAATAAATAGTATTTGCTTCAATAATGGCTTTTGATTTCGTTTTCTTTTTAACATTTCTACGCGTTGTTCTTTTTTTTGGTCAGCTCCATTTTCAATTACTCAAAAAATAATATGTCAAGGTCGTGTAGTAGCGCGGGTTTATCATAGATGGCAGGAGTGAGTTACTCGAAATATCGAAGCAGACGAACTTTCGCTACAAAGTTTGCGAGGACGGGTATTGAATCGCGGTCCTCCCATATTCTTATGGTACCTAAATGGATTCAACTCTCTAAATGTGACCCGCCATGGCAACGGAATTCCACGCTTTCCAATCTTTATATAAATATCCACAATGAAACTTTATACGGACGAATTCCTGACTGGCTCTGTTTCTAAGCTGAAAACGTGAAATTTTAGTCGACGCAATTTGAAGCTAAAATTCTTTCCGAAGTAATTAATGGGTTTCGAGTTAATAGCGGCAGTAAACCCATTGTCTTTCGGCGACGGAGATCGTTAGTTGGCGACTACTTCTATATAGTCATCCCCACGGTCACCCTATCTCGAAAAGCTTGGACAAGGCGCCGATTACTTGACCAATATAGGCGTCTATCATTCTGTCGCGTTATCGCGTTGGGCACGCGGTCAAGGAAATAGCCGCCTTACCCTTACCTCTTTCTCTGCGCTTCCAATTTTTATCAGATTGTGTCGCTAGAGACCGTCTCTGTCGATCTATTTGCCACTATCTGCTCGTTTACAGCCGTTCTTTTTCTACCGATAGGCCAAGCTACTGCTTCGTAAGCTGACCGTGGTTTTATATTACTTATACGTATCGCGGCAGTTACTATCCCTGTCCCTCTCTTTGGCCATCCGAGAGGGTCCGTGTAATAAGAACGGAAGTGTGGTCTTTAATTGTTTTTTTGGGCTTTCTAATGTACCGTTTCGTGGCAGCTACGTTTTCTTAATATACCTCGGATCTAATTTCTGGCCGGTAAAGGTTGATGTCTATATATTACACAATATCACGTGGCAGTCGATGAGGCTGGGATTCGAGACCTGGTTTCGCCGATCCCGAACCAATATTGTTGACGGGTCATTTGGCGAAGTGTTAAATAAGAAAATCGCTTCCTGCAAAAAAAAGTGTATTGCGGACTGATTAAAAGTATTAAGGGTCTGAGGTTTTCTTACCCAATACGAACGAGAAGTTCTGGGGCGTATCGAAGGGGTCGATTTGGGGGTTGAGAAGAATTGATTTTACTAACTCTACCCTTTTCCACTACAAACGTTTTGACGCGTGTAAAGAAAAATGCATTATGACACGCGCTAGAGGAAACAAAGAATTAGGCCTAGCGTAGATTTTTGCGTCAACGCGAAAACATTATATTAAGCTTAAGCCAGAGTTTTTCCGCAACGTTCGCCATCGCACTTATAGCATTTTGAAAAATTAAAACCAGTAATCAGTAAAAATTGTGTTTATAAAATGAATGCCCAACCTAATTGACTGAAATTATTGGGGGGAGGATCGACCCATAATACCCGCATAGATACGTTTTCTTCTATATTGTATTTAGAAAAATATACGTTACATCTTTCGTTTCCACAACTGCACATACAGCTAGCTTTTCTTCGTATTGTTAAAGCTTAAAGCTTAGCTATTGTCAAAGTTCTGGCAGTATGTTCGTCCAAGTGGTAAATAGATAATAATAATCAGCTAGGCTAATAATCAAGGCACCACCTTAGGCCCAAGTCATCCAGCTACTTTTAATGTCTTTAAACAGGTGGCCGGGTTAAAATGAATAGGAGGGTGGTGGCAAGCCCTTCATGCCACGCGAGCCAACAGCTGTCTACACTCACTAGTACCGTTAACCTCTACCAGTTTTTATGAAAAGAGGAAACTGAACTAGCAAACTCAACGCGGAAGACAGTTGGTATGAAGTAAGATAACCTTTAGTAAATTAAAACTTAATATAGTTCTTTTTATAAAGTAACGTGGCTTTCTCGTCACAGTCTCTTACTTTTACAAGTCTACGAGCGCGCGCTACAGTACCCAGAGGAAAATATGTTTTTCTAGCGCGCGTGCAAATCTCTCGTGCTTAGAATATACTAATAAAATATGTTACATAATTACTCATTAGTATGCTACTAGCTCTATTTCTTCACTAACTGTTTGTTTCACAGATATTGCGTCATCTGTACCCTACGTAATATTTGAATCTCAAATGCCGATTATGCCGTCGCACCATTAACTCTACGTCTGATAAACCGACGGCCATTATTTTAGTAAACAAACCGGTTTGAACCAAGGTTCCTAGAAAAATCTCTTATATGGGTTTGAACAACCAAGGCTAAGGAGCTAAAATGAACTACAATATAGTGTCGTTCTGTTAGTGTAATTAACTTGAAAATTAATGAAGTTCTCTTAGACTCACGTTCTAAAAAAAATTTGCATTGTCAAATAAAAGAAGCAGGTTTATTGGAAAAAATAGATGAAATTCCGGTTGAGCTTTTCTGGCGCATCTACAAGGTTGGAGTCTTTGCAGATTCTTCTGAGCCTAGGCCTAACTCTTCTGGGCTTGATATGGGTTTTAATAACGTTGGTGGAATATCCCACTTCGACGACTTGTTCCATTTTCGGAAAGCGATCACTTACTTGTCATTTTCCACAACCTTTTCTTTTTCTAAACTACTCATTATTTAACTTCATCCATAGAAACCGAACGGGTTTAAAAATTCCGACACCAAAAATTCCTTCTCAAATTTAGAGGTTTTCCATTGGCTTAAATACATATGTTAGTAGCCAATAGTGTGACTCCCAAAATTACTAGGGTGAATAAAAATGTTAAAATCTAACGTAGTCCAATTTTTAACTGGTTAGTGGTGAAACAAACCGTTAGTAAAGATTTTTGAATGGAATAAAGGTAAAGTGGCATACTTATGAGTAATTATGTTACATATGCTAATAATGATGTGCCTTGTGACGTAAGAGCAACATTTTAACAAGTTGGGAAAGACCACTTTTTATTTAATAAAATCAACTATTGAGCTTTATTTAGTGATAAAACGCTGGACGTCGACCAACCTTGGATTAATAATAGTGTTACCTGGATATATCATTCTACAGTAACTGCGTACACTTCGTTTGAAATCCGTTTCCGTTTGTTACGGGTTCTTCTCTTGCGATCGGGATTTTAAAAATAAGGACGTTTAGGCTTAACGACTTGTTTTTTTTTCACATTATCAATACAAGTAAATTTACTTGATTAAAAAGAAGAAGTTTAATATTATAAGATTAATTACCAATCGAAGATCGAAGTTGTAAATCGCGCTTGTATCAAAACGCGTTCTTACGCCTAGTATCAAAAACAAGAGGTTTCCGTTTTGTTACGGGAGTTTCAAGAATTTACCGCTATGTAGGGCGGGTGTCGTAAAAGCCGTTTGTGGTCAGAAAAATGTCGAAGTGATATATCCTGGTAACTATTATTAATCCAACGACCAACAAACACCTGCCTGAATACTAAATACTTTTTTTAATCGCAGCCATTATTGCTTACTATCGTGAGCATAAAATGTGACTGTAGTGATGAACTTGTGATTGAGTAAATTATCCAGTAAATCCTAAATAACCTTACTGACCACCATTTGTTCGTTTGATACTTTCCAGTTGTTGAGCGATCAGATTTATTTCTAAAATATATCTAAGGTAAACTTCTTGACAGTCCAATCGAGGGGCAGGTCACTTCCTTGATTAACGACGCACCCCTCAAAAGATTAAATCCGATTTAATCGTGATGTTTTGGATTAAATTCAATTTAATCACGATTACCCTGATTTAATCACGATTACCCTGATTTAATCACGATTACCCTGATTTAATCACGATTACCCTGATTTAATCACGATTACCCTGATTTAATCACGATTACCCTGATTTAATCACGATTACCCTGATTTAATCACGATTACCCTGATTTAATCACGATTACCCTGATTTAATCACGATTACCCTGATTTAATCACGATTACCCTGATTTAATCACGATTACCCTGATTTAATCACGATTACCCTGATTTAATCACGATTACCCTGATTTAATCACGATTACCCTGATTTAATCATTTTACTATGATTAAGACGCACCCAAAATGGAAGTGACCTGCCCCTCGAGTCCAATGCCAATCGATATTTTAAATTAAATATTTGCTTCTGTTTATCATATTTCGATGTTTAATTGCTACTCTATGGTTTATTAATACTCTATTATCTCCTTACTCGCCGCGTCATAGGCATACGTCATAGCTAAGCTCCGCCTGAAAACGGTCGCCATGACATATTACTACGTCACAGTTCACGTCACAAATCACGAGGCAAACACCCCGTGACCATGTTAACTGCGATAAAATAATCACTCGTTATCATGGCCACGAAAATAGGCCACACCAACGTGCAAGCTAGGAGCAACAAACACAAGGAGAACGCAGCTAGCTTTTAAACACGCTAATGCAGTGATGTGTACGAATTTCATTGGACGAGCGTCACGAGCCTTTACGATGAACGTTTTACGGGCGGGAGGGGGGGGGGGAGAAAATTTCCGAATTTTCCCCTTCCGACGGCAGCAGTCGCTAAAGCGTCTAGCCAATGAAAAACGTACACAAGAAAATCCACGAGTTTTGACGGGTTGCGTTCTCCTTTTGTGGGGTGTTGTGTTTGTTGCTCCTAGATTACATATTACCAAAGAAGTTAGGTTTTTTGGGTTGTTTCTAATCCCCTTCATTCTCGAAAAATGTTTTTCCTCCCCCGGAGTTGTTGTTGATGATGGTGAGGAAAACCCCAGTGAGGATTTTCGTCACACCACATGTGGGTGCTTTGATGGTTGAAAGGCCCATCTCTCCCAAGGGAACACTCGTCGGTCACCAGCATTTGACTGATGAAATTTGGATTATCATCAGCTAGTTGCAGAAATCAAATCTACGTTCCATATCTCCTTCGTGCAGAGCTTGGTGGAGGGTCGCTCGATACGGATGGCAGTTGTGATTGTGAAGAGTGGTCCACACGTAGCTCGTCGATAATCCGAGGTCGTCGCTTGCACCTCTGACGCTTGCTCGAGGATACGCTACAAAATAGGCTAGAATGGTGTCTTCCATGTTTATGTTTTGACGACCTGGTCCACGAAATCTGGGATTGACGTTTCCGTAAGTCTGAAAGTCACGAACAGCTCCAAGAACGATGTTGTGGCCTGGTCTTCTACGCGCGTTACGATTGGCTTCACCATAGAATGGCTTCACCATAGAATGGCTTCACCATAGAATGGCTTCACCATAGAATGGCTTCACCATAGAATGGCTTCACCATAGAATGGCTTCACCATAGAATGGCTTCACCATAGAATGGCTTCACCATAGAATGGCTTCACCATAGAATGGCTTCACCATAGAATGGCTTCACCATAGAATGGCTTCACCATAGAATGGCTTCACCATAGAATGGCTTCACCATAGAATGGCTTCACCATAGAATGGCTTCACCATAGAATGGCTTCACCATAGAATGGCTTCACCATAGAATGGCTTCACCATAGAATGGCTTCACCATAGAATGGCTTCACCATAGAATGGCTTCACCATAGAATGGCTTCACCATAGAATGGCTTCACCATAGAATGGCTTCACCATAGAATGGCTTCACCATAGAATGGCTTCACCATAGAATGGCTTCACCATAGAATGGCTTCACCATAGAATGGCTTCACCATAGAATGGCTTCACCATAGAATGGCTTCACCATAGAATGGCTTCACCATAGAATGGCTTCACCATAGAATGGCTTCACCATAGAATGGCTTCACCATAGAATGGCTTCACCATAGAATGGCTTCACCATAGAATGGCTTCACCATAGAATGGCTTCACCATAGAATGGCTTCACCATAGAATGGCTTCACCATAGAATGGCTTCACCATAGAATGGCTTCACCATAGAATGGCTTCACCATAGAATGGCTTCACCATAGAATGGCTTCACCATAGAATGGCTTCACCATAGAATGGCTTCACCATAGAATGGCTTCACCATAGAATGGCTTCACCATAGAATGGCTTCACCATAGAATGGCTTCACCATAGAATGGCTTCACCATAGAATGGCTTCACCATAGAATGGCTTCACCATAGAATGGCTTCACCATAGAATGGCTTCACCATAGAATGGCTTCACCATAGAATGGCTTCACCATAGAATGGCTTCACCATAGAATGGCTTCACCATAGAATGGCTTCACCATAGAATGGCTTCACCATAGAATGGCTTCACCATAGAATGGCTTCACCATAGAATGGCTTCACCATAGAATGGCTTCACCATAGAATGGCTTCACCATAGAATGGCTTCACCATAGAATGGCTTCACCATAGAATGGCTTCACCATAGAATGGCTTCACCATAGAATGGCTTCACCATAGAATGGCTTCACCATAGAATGGCTTCACCATAGAATGGCTTCACCATAGAATGGCTTCACCATAGAATGGCTTCACCATAGAATGGCTTCACCATAGAATGGCTTCACCATAGAATGGCTTCACCATAGAATGGCTTCACCATAGAATGGCTTCACCATAGAATGGCTTCACCATAGAATGGCTTCACCATAGAATAGCTCGACCATAGAATGGCTTCACCATAGAATAGCTCGACCATAGAATAGCTCGACCATAGAATAGCTCGACCATAGAATAGCTCGACCATAGAATAGCTCGACCATAGAATAGCTCGACCATAGAATAGCTCGACCATAGAATAGCTCGACCATAGAATAGCTCGACCATAGAATAGCTCGACCATAGAATAGCTCGACCATAGAATAGCTCGACCATAGAATAGCTCGACCATAGAATAGCTCGACCATAGAATAGCTCGACCATAGAATAGCTCGACCATAAAAGCACGCTGATCACGAGACTAATTTAGTGGCATGTTGATTAGACTCAAAAACGTTAGAGAATGGTAGAAAACATAAAGATTTCACATTAAATACTAATTGAAAACTTGACCTTTGTGCGTAGTTGGCCGGCTGATACGTTTTTAGGCCTACTGTAGGCCTAAATTGGGGTTTTGTTAAATTACATGTACTTTTTTTAAGGAATTTAATCCTTTAATGTGATTTCTTTCATTTATGTACAAAATTGCCCCTATGAACAGCTTGTTTTTTTCATCAGCTCATATCTTCGTGAAAAAGTGTTCTTTTCCAATGAAACCAATTTCTTTGAACATTTTCGACAGCACTCTACAACTTTCTCATTGAAACGTTTTTTCTAGCACCTACCGGTGAAAAAAATATTTTTTACAAAAACCCGAAATTATTTCCGATTTTTCTGAAATTTAGGATTTAAAGCGATCCCACACTAGAAATAATATCCTGAAAATTTCGCAACTCTATCTCTTGCAGTTTCTGAAAAAAAATGCCCAGTCACAGCAATTCAAAACCCCCTGTATAATTAATAATCTGAATTTATTTTGGGAATTATGAATTTGGCTTTGGTCTAAAATACCTTACACTATGAGTTTAGTAATACATTAATCATAATATTTTTATATTTTATTAACAATAACCATTATTTTCAAGTTTTTATAACTAATTTTATTATTTACTATAATAAATTATTTATAAATAATTTTAAATAGTGTTTCGGTTAGTTACGCTAATGAATTATTTATGATGCTGTATATTTTATTGTTTGCTTGAATATTTTTAATGGTTTCAAATACCAGCAAATTTTTATATCTATTTTACTTACGATTAATTGCCATGTTATTTTTTTATTATTATTCAATTGCATAACTAAATTTCTGGAATGCTATTACAATTTGATAAATCTTTTACTTTAAATATTGAATTTTATATTGTTTTCAAATGAAAGCAAATAATTTATAATTTACATTAATTTCGATTCTGTTATGGCATTCGAGAAAGCAATATGGTATATACAACATTTTTTAAACACCATTCGCAGTAACATTGAAATCAAACTTAGGTGTTTTGTGTGTCGATTTTTAGGGCCTCAAATTTAAATAACATATTTGATAAAAGTTAATGCTGTAAAAGTTTAAAAACCGAAATAAATTACTCGACAAAAAACGAAATACCAAAAGTTTTAATCGATTTAACCTACAATTTATAAATTACCTTTTAGCTTTTACAAAACCGAAAATTTCGTTTTTTTAATTCGGTCGTCATCAGTTTCGAGTTAGTAGACAGCAAACCGTTTTCGAATTTACTAACATTGTCAGGCAAGACTGTCGCAAACTTACATTGTTAGTTGTACGAATCCTTGCGATTTTAAAGTTGTAAGTAGGCAGGTTTTATTTTTATCGATATAAAATGTCTAATAACAGTAAACATACTACAAAACATTAATAATGTTATATTGTTAATCAGTTTAAAGCTAGTCTAGAGGAATAGTTTTACTTTTAGATTCGAAAAAATAGTGGCGTCGCCAGAGATTTCATTTGTGGGGGGGGGGGGGGCAATCCGGGGTAACTATTTCTAGTAGAACTTAGATAGGATGAAATGCCGAATATATATTTTTCCCTTCGGTTTTCCCCGGGCGGCATTTTCTATGGGTGGCATCGTTCATTCAATTACAAAAAATTGCTACAGCTGTTTCGGGACGTGCGAGTCGTCCCAAAACAGCTGTAGCGTTTCTAAATAAAGGTATTATTGTGCAACAGTGGTGTGATTATTTTTTAATTGAGTACTATGCACAAGTTAGCCAGTAAATAGTTTAAAATAGTATCATAGTTTTTACTGCTTTTAACTATTAAACAATTGCTCTTTTGGTACGCCACTGAAGATGTGCTGGTAGATCGATACGAAAGTATTATCTTAGTAGTCTATACATTATTTTGTAGTTGGGGGAGCTACGGCATACATTTTGGGGGGGGGGGCTTTGCAAACATTTCGGGGAGGCCAATTTGGAATTTGGAGGGGCCATGCCCCCCCCCCCCCCCAAAGGGTCTGGCGACGCCACTGCGAAAAAATGAGGCGAAAATTCCGCTTTAATTAAATTTGCAAACAATATTAGACTAATAATGGAATGAAAACTTTTATTTTTTCGAAAAATACTGAAAATTATCCGGAAAAAGGCCTTGGTTATTTTCAGGAAACATTTCCGACTTACAATATTAAGTTTTCTCGAAAGAAATCCGTAACATTTAGACGCAAATTCAGTTTCTTTTCTGGACAACCGCGAGTAAGTAGCGTGTTAAGTGTAAAAAATGACTTCTTCGTGTAAGAGATTGAGACAGAGCACCCATTTTTCGATTCTTGATCGATCGAGCAGGAGGTGCAGACATAGAGTAGATTTCTATGTCCCCTTATTATTAGAGGGGGGAGGATATCTTTAGTCACCAATATATACTTTTACCTTTCTGGTTGGCGAGGGTGGTGATAGTGCAGAAGCACTCCGTTCCGCTTGGGCGGGGCTCGTTTCCACCGGGAAATCTTTCTTCGTCTTTTTATTAGGCAGTCGCTCCGCGGTATAAAGATGATAAACGGCCCTTCCAATCTATTCCATCTTTCATCGCAACACCATTTCCAACAAAGTTCACCTTTCCTTTAATGGACTCGAATTACGTTTTGATACAGAATATCTAGGCTGATACCGAACGACTTTTAATGCCATTAATACACGTGGACGGCTTATACTACGTTTTAGCAAGTGACATGGTAATTATGTCACTTTTGGTTTTAGCGTTGTGAAAAGACCTTCATGCCACGCGAACCAACATTAACTATTACCGTTAAACTCAACAAGTTGGTATGGATAGGTGAAACCCGATGGGCAGATCACTAGCATGATTATTAGGTCACCCTCAAATGATTAAATCAGATTAAATCATGATTGAAATGATTAAATCGGATTAAATCATGATTGAAATGATTAAATCATGATTGAAATGATTAAATCGGATTAAATCATGATTGAAATGATTAAATCATGATTGAAATGATTAAATCGGATTAAATCATGATTGAAATGATTAAATCATGATTGAAATGATTAAATCATGATTGAAATGATTAAATCATGATTGAAATGATTAAATCATGATTGAAATGATTAAATCATGATTGAAATGATTAAATCATGATTGAAATGATTAAATCATGATTGAAATGATTAAATCATGATTGAAATGATTAAATCATGATTGAAATGATTAAATCATGATTGAAATGATTAAATCATGATTGAAATGATTAAATCATGATTGAAATGATTAAATCATGATTGAAATGATTAAATCATGATTGAAATGATTAAATCATGATTGAAATGATTAAATCATGATTGAAATGATTAAATCATGATTGAAATGATTAAATCATGATTGAAATGATTAAATCATGATTGAAATGATTAAATCATGATTGAAATGATTAAATCATGATTGAAATGATTAAATCATGATTGAAATGATTAAATCATGATTGAAATGATTAAATCATGATTGAAATGATTAAATCATGATTGAAATGATTAAATCATGATTGAAATGATTAAATCATGATTGAAATGATTAAATCATGATTGAAATGATTAAATCATGATTGAAATGATTAAATCATGATTGAAATGATTAAATCATGATTGAAATGATTAAATCATGATTGAAATGATTAAATCATGATTGAAATGATTAAATCATGATTGAAATGATTAAATCATGATTGAAATGATTAAATCATGATTGAAATGATTAAATCATGATTGAAATGATTAAATCATGATTGAAATGATTAAATCATGATTGAAATGATTAAATCATGATTGAAATGATTAAATCATGATTGAAATGATTAAATCATGATTGAAATGATTAAATCATGATTGAAATGATTAAATCATGATTGAAATGATTAAATCATGATTGAAATGATTAAATCATGATTGAAATGATTAAATCGGATTAAATCAATATTAAAATGATTAAATCGTGATTAAAATGATTAAATCGTGATTAAAGTGATTAAACCGTGATTAAAATGATTGTATATTTACTCAATATAGTATTTTACGATGTATTTTATTAAGTTCATTGATATCATTTTTTCGGTACATAATTTGTCATTAAACTGTGATAAAAATTGTATATTTACTCGATATTTACCTGAAAAATTATTATTAAACCCTTAGAAAAACACTACTTGTCTTAGTATTTACAAGGTATTTTATTAAGTTCATTGATATTAAAAATTAAACTACAAATTATTTAAAATATGAAATCGAGATTGAAAAGATTAAATCGTGATTAAATTGATTAAATCGTGTTTAAATTGATTAAATCGTGTTTAAATTGATTAAATCGTGATTAAATTGATTAAATCGTTATTATATTGATTAAATCGCGATTATATTGCTTAAACCGTGATTATATTCATTAAATCGTTATTATATAGATTAAATCATGATTAAAACGATTAAATTGTGATTATATTGATTAAATCATGACTAAAACGATTAAATAGTGATTAAAATGATTTAATAATGATTAAAGTTTTAATCATTTAATCATGATTATTAGGCCACTCTAAAGCTTAGTGATCTACCCCTCGGTGAAAATCCATTTTATACAATGGGTAGAAAGCTTGCAAACTCAAAGCGGAAAGAGTTGTTCCAAGTTGTCAACCAGTGCCACAAGCAGTGATTGAACAGAAGCGAAAGTGCTAACCACTCCGCCACCCCACTTACAGTGTCCAAAGCCCTTTTCGACGAAGCTTTGTCGGTAATAAATTTACCTTTTCGACCCCTCTGAGCTCCCTGCCAACGCCACTGTCTCTCTAAGAGGAATCTTCTATACTTCCGGTCTATTCTTGGATGCGTTCGCTGCCGGATTGTCACCTTTTACATGTTTTTGTTAGAAGCAATTTATTTCGCGTGTTATTGATTGAGTGGAGTGTTTTAGACGGCGTGGCGGCTTAATTAAGGAGCTGAATGAGAGGCTGAGCGAACTTCCAGAGTTTGGAATATGTACGCCCGTCTTTCGTAATTAAATGTCGCGTGACTGAGTTCCTTTAACCACCATTGAACGGTCAATTATTGTTCGAGATACGTTGCCCTTAAGTCACGAATTTCCAAAGACAAAGCTAAAGCGGAAAACAGTCAAAATACCAGTCGTGTGAGCCAGACCATACAAAACACGATGAAATCCCAATTTTCCAGGAAGTACTCAATTAATTAAGAAACTTTGCTGATTAAATCGGTACCCCACACCTGTTTAGTTTGTAAAAATACAACTTAACACGAGAATAAAAACTCTGCTTTTCTTGTACAACGGTCATCTAATGTCGCATACCCATGAGCACCAGCCTGTGGGTATCGATTTTAGCGGGTTCACCCAGTGTTATTATTGACGGATCGGTTGGGTATTTTCAAACTGGCTTTTCATATTGAGGTGGTCATTGTTTAACCTTTTTGGTATTTGGTCGCCCCCTCTTGTGACAGTTTTGGCACCAGGGGGTATGTAAAGTAGGTCATGGCCCCTTCAAGGAGACCCAAACCATAACTTTTAAATTCCTTAAAATTCTACGATGCTGCATACTCGAAATCACTGTCCCCTTCGATCACTACCAAAGGCAGTGATATTTAGGCCTCTGTACGAAATATAGTCCGCTAAATAAGTTATATATGTGAAAAATTATTAGATTAGAGTGAGGTGGAATTTATTGTCTGCCACTAATACAAAATAAAACCTTGAAAGGGCTTGTAAAAAAATTCGTATTTTCTTACAAATATTTTCCCACTTAAAAATTTAACCCTGTTTTAAAAGATTTAAAACTAAGGACTAACGATTGATTAACGTAAATTATCATGATGATTGTTTTTCCGCGCGACCTTGAGTGCAAAGTCCGTAAGATGTGAGATAATTTTTTTTATCTATGGGTGCTCTTATTTGAAAATTTTGCCTTTTAAAAACTGAAGAGGACTAACGCCATCTATTGATCAGATAATGAAGTTATTTGGGTGTTTATTAATGGTAAATGCCAACCGCTTTAGTTATCTCAGGTAACATGATTTCGACTATAGAAATGGAAATTTTTGAGATGAGTCGCCATATTTTTCCAGATTTATTAAATAAAAATTGGCCTCCAAAAATCCTTTTATAATAATAATAATAATCAGCTAGGCTAATACCCTTGGCACCACCTTAGGCCTAAGTCATCAAGCGACTTTTAAAGCCAACAATACAGGTGGCCGGGTTACAATGCGTAGGAGGGTGGTGGCAAGCCCTTCATGCCGCGCGAGCCAACAGCTCCCTACTCTCACTATAACCATTAGTCTCAACAAGTTTTTATGGAAGGTGAATTTGGGGAAACCGAAGAACTCGGGGGAAAATCCCTTAAACCAGTGGGGAGAGAACTTGAAAACTCTACGTAGAAGGAGTAGTTCCGAGTTTTCACCCAGTGCCACAAGCTGGGATCGAACCCGGCTCCTCTTGCTGCGAGGCGTAAGTGCTAACCACTCCGCCACCCCACCCAAAAAATAAATATTGGGCCCAAAAAATAAGATTAAATCTTTAAAATTGAGGAACGTCATACATACGTTGACAAGAACGTTTTCTAATTTAGAGAACGTTTGTAAGAAGTAGTATAATAAAAATTAGTCAATATAAAGTCAACTTTTAAATAATTAATTAATTTTTTCATTTCTAAAAGAAACTGGATCTTTTTCACTTATTAAAATAATTATAGCTTTTTAAATTCTATTTATTTATCAACGTAAAGATTTTATTTTTATTTACAGAATTAAATAAAAATAAAACTTTACCTATTTAATATAAATTGTTTTAATTAAACTCGAAATAATTTATGAGATTCATTTTTATTAAGTCAAAGAAAATATTTAAAGGAAGTTGATATAGGATTTGATTTAAATCGGATTTTAATTGTATTGGAATTTAGTTTTATTTCTCTTGAGAAATATATTAATAATTTGAGTACCATGATAACTAAAATTCAAGAAAATATTAATGAAATTTAATTACTAGTTGTAAGTTAATTCGCTCTGAAATTGCATAACTAGAGAATCTACTTTTCTACATTTAACCCTACCTTCATTGGCGTTGTTCACTTGTGATTGCGCCATAAATATAAAACATATCAAATTACTTAACCGGTAACTCGCCTTGTGAAATAGCAAAATTTTACGTATCCATTACATCCTCTCAACGGTAACCTAAAAAGTATCAGCCAAAAAAAAATCCACTATATTCTGAAAAGAGCCATTATATAGAAAGTTTGCCGCGTCCAGAAAAACCACTTTTGCGAGAAGCCAAATTTTCACTTCGTCGTTTTCTAGCATTTTCAGATAAACCTATTAGATCCTTCTGCTGTTAAAAGAGTGGATGGAGCTGCCACAGAAAAAATATAAATTCAGCAAGCAGAGGCGTTGGACGCTAAACACGGGTCTAAAAATTCGACGCTCTTTTGCCGGTCAAAAAGACCTTTTGAAAACCACCGTGTAAACCCTCTTAGCTCCGCCGGTTTCGGAGAATTTTTTTCTGTCTATACAACCGCTTTTCATTGAATCTTTCACCCAAAATTCCCGAGTCGACGTGTATTATTGAAGGTGGTAAAAGTGTAAAATGGCGCGCGTTTTCTCCGCTTCCAACAGTCCGGAACCCCCCGGCGAGGAATTAAGTTAAAAGCCAAAGGTTGTACTTGTCCAGCTCTCCGTCGTAATGGCATTGGGATTATCATCTCCTTTTTATAAAACAAACCCCCGTTGCCGCGTTTGCCATTTACGCGTGTACCGTTAATCCGTGTATTTTTACTAATTTAGTCATTCTTTTGGAACGTTGCGTCCTTGGGGGATTCCATAAGTTTAAAAGTTGCGGCGTTTGCGCGGCTAAATATGAAATACCAACGGTTGAAGCTTTTCAAAAGCCTCTTTTTGGGTCCCTCGTGGGGGGATTATTGAAAGGGTTATTAATATCGTCGGATGACGCTGATGTCGAGAATGAAAGCGCTTTTTTTACGATTCGTTCTGAACCACTCTGATCAGGTTTTCGAAATTTTGTTACGTACGCGTATACATGTATCGTGTTTTTAATGATAAAATGAAGAAGTTAAGAAGCCCACGATTTGTATGGAAACATCTATGTTTCCCTATGTTTTTCTGTCGTTTCGTCAAGTTAAATTGGTAGTGCTGTTAAAACATTAACGCGAGTGGTGGATCCGAATAAAAGTCCTGGGACGCTTTTACGTATTATACCAAAAATACTCCGTAGCCTCGGCTGGAAACATTTTAATTTTACCAACCGATTTATCAGTTAATATAATAAAATATATTAATACTTAATATATACCACAATCACTGTAGATTGACATAATATAGATGTCATTATCATATTTTATCTTATTTTGTTCAAATCATTTGTTTATATATAATTTCAGAAATACATTTTGACTCTAAGCCTTGGTCATAAGACGGTGAAAGTGTTAAAGGGGAACGGTCAAGCTTTAACCAGTTAGATAGCCCTATAGCCCATTAAAAACTAAAATTTATGGCGAAAACCGCGTCAAAAAATATTGAGTGGTTAATTTTTAGTAAAATAAAGAAATTTCGGGAAATCGAAAAGCGCGCGTCCGCCGCGACACCTGGTGAGAAGTCGGTGAGACGGAAAAACAACGTAAAAGGGCGCGCTGCTGAAGACGCGAAAAAATTTGTTTTGCACGCGCGGCGCGTTCCAGTTATAAGAGACCTAAGCCTAAATTGCGCGATTTTAAAAGTTAGGATAGTTCGCAAATCGCTCATACGGGGTTAAGGACGCTGGCGGCAGCCCCTAAGATGGCGGCGAAAATTCAAACCCAAACACCTGTCGTTATTTTTCGTTTCAAATTTTTTGGCCAAAAGCTATTTTTTCAAGACAAAAAAAGGTACGTGTTAGAATATTGAACGTCTTGTTAATCTTTTGATACGGAAATAAAGCCTTATTTGGAAAAGCTTGACCGTTCCCCTTTAAATACGAGATACTAGTTCCTGAATAGGACTTTAAAGCGACGCCAAATGTATGCTTTAAGAATATCAACCAATCGGACCTAGTTGAACACACTGCCGAAAACGACATCTATCGTACCACCTAGGTAATAGTAAGTGTAATGCTTGTTTTCCACTAGCGCGCGTCATAATGTTATTTTCTTTACGCGCGTAAAAACGTTTGAACGTTTCAAACAGTGTTGCCAATGTGTGGGATAAATCCCACATTGGGGGATTTTTGTCGATTTATTGGGCTTTGTGGGATGAAGGGATTTTTAAGTGAAAATCATTGATTTTGTGGGACTTTTTACCTTAAAAATTTTGTTTTAAATTTTTTGAGAAAAAGCACTATTTCCGAATAAAATATAAATTTTACCTATTTTTGTATTTTATATCGCCTTCAGATTTTTGTATTTTACAATATTTTTTTAATATATTTTTTTATTCCGCGCTAGCCTACGAAAGTAGAAAATATTTGGTATGTTTGCCGCTGAGATTTGGGAGGGGCAGTAGCTAAAAACGTTTCGGGGGTTTGGCTGAAAATTTGGTAACCGGACTGTGGGTAACACTGGTTTCAAAGCTGAGAAACGCGTCGTTCCGCGCGCCAGTGGAAAACAAGCTTTAGGAGTTGTTGGCTCGCGTGGCATGGAGGGCTTGCCACCACCCTCCTACGCATTGTAACCAGGCCACTGGTAATTCTCTTTGCAAGTCCCTGTACCCAGTTGCAGTTTAAGAAAGGAAAAACCTATTCAAAGGCATTAAAAGTCGCTCGATGCCTTGGGTATTAGCCTAGAAGATTATTATTATTATTACACTAACAAGTAAGATGTTACAGTTAAACCACTATAATAATTTCATTTTATTTGTCGTATGTCAATTCTTGGGATCACACCGAAAATGTCAAACTCTGCATAGACATCTGGAAATAAACGCGAAAACAATAACACGAATTTATTTCACCCTTAAATATTCCACTCTATTATCCCTTCTATTGGTCCCTTCTTTAAAGCGAAAGGCAGATCATATTTTTACACATGAGTAGTGATGTGAATTTACCGGTAAAAATAAAAACGGTAAATTTACCATTAACTTTTTTATTTAATCAAAATCATGGTTTGATGTCACAATAATTATTAAAATAGTATTTTAATTTTACCATAGCCTTAGGTTACATTAAACCTCCTAGATAGCCCCTTCGAAATACATTTAAATGTATGGAACGTAGAATCACAGTGCCGGGAATTCGGAGTCTTAAGGAAAATGATTTGGTTTTCAGGTCCAATGTAAAATGTAATTGTTTCTTCTTTTATTTGAAGTTTAACAAAATATTTTTGGGTGTTTTTTGCTTTATGAAAATAATTGGTAAATTTACCGGTAAAATTACTCGGTAAATTTACCGTAATTTTACCATGAGTGACGTGTTCTCTTATTCCTTTTCCTTTGCTTTAAAAATAGGATATCCAAACAATGAAATGTCGCGAAGATCCTCCCGACTTCAAGGTACATTTATCGTGCTTGCCGGTCATGCTAGATGCCCTAGTTTAGAGGTCGGGGACGGTTAATCATTATCCATGTTTAAATGGATTTTTTTCAGGAAAAAAATGTAAACAAAGAAATTTACCGGTTAATATTTCGGAAAATGATTAAAAAACATGCATTATTCGTAAAATCTGAGCTTTTTATCGAAAAAAACGTCGTTTTTCCGACTAATTTTACAAATTTATCAAAAATATAATCGGATAATACAGAAATATAAATTACTTGATCAAAACGTTTTACGAATAATTTTGAAAGCTTTATCTATTGAATAAAAGTTAACCATCCCCGACCTCTACCCTAGTTCGCTTTCTTTTCATTGCAGTAAACATTTTCAATACTATTAATTTTATAAGAAAAACCTTGAACTGTTATAAAGCCTTTGTTTAACTTTTTAAATGTTAGATATGTAGCTAAGAATATTTTATAACACAATTGTTACAAAAAAAATAGTGTTGTAAGTCGGAAAATTTTCCGCGGAAAATGACCGAGGCCTTTTTTCCGGAAAATTTTCCGTATTTTTCCGAAAAAAAATTTAAAAAGTTTTTATTCCCGGATTAGTCTAATATATTGTTTGCAAATTTAAATAAAGCGCCATTTTCGCCTAATTTTTTCGAATTTTAAAGTAAAACTAAACCTCTAGACTAGTTTAAACTGATTAACAATGTAACACTATTAATGTTTTGTAGTATGTTTACTGATATTAGACATTTTATATCGATAAAAAGTTAAAAACATTAAAAACCCTTACAAAGTAATTTATGTTTAAATTTTTTATTTTTCCGGAAAATTAACAGCACTACAAAAAAATAATGGTAATGGAAAACATGGAATCGAATCTCGAGTGATATATTTTATATCAAACGCAAATAAGAAACTAAAAATTTATTTTAATTGATTAAAAAAAATTACTATCATTTTCGTTCTTATTTTTGGATCAAAAATTGATATGATATAGATTCTATAGGCTTTTAATTATCCCTTTAGCAACCAATCACATTTTTACGCTATTAATAAGCTCCGCCCACCGCCTTGTGAGACTTGACCTACGGTTAAATAAATTCATGATAATTCTTAAAAATTCCCAAAATCATTTTTGGATTTCTGAAATTACCTTTAGATGTAAAATCCAGTAGACAATACTTGGAAATGCCCGAACCCTTGGCAGGTTTACCTCCTAGGCATTTTAACCTGGTCCCCTGATTTAAAGGTATTAAACGTCGCTACCTGATTTGGGCCTAAGGTGGTGCTTGTTATTAGCCTAGCTGATTATTATTGTTATTACCTTGTAATACTTATTTGTAGGGTGGTATGTTACTTTCGATAATATAGACCTGACGGTTAAGTTATTTTTCGATTGAATTGGCTTGGACATAAGTAACATAATAACATGTAACAACTAACAAGTATGTCAATTATAGAAAATTATCACCGAACTGATTTTTAGGAGCTATTGCGCAATCAAGGTTTAGTTATCAGCACAGAGCCCCCAAGTGTCTAAATATGAACAAGGCAAAATATACTACTACCAAGGACGATAACACGCTACTCAGTTTGGGTGAAAGTACCAGTAGGATCGAGGGGTCGGACATTTACCAAATTCCCGTACACTTTGTCTAAAATCGCAAAATCTTTTAACTCTCTCTTCGGTAAATTAACATTGAAATCCCAAAATCACTTCAAAAAGTAATGATAAAACTGCCAAAATCTCTACGAAATCCCGAAATCCCGTACAAAATAATGGCAAGTGTCCGACCTCTCGAGTAGGATCGGGTGACGGTCGAAAAGAGCTTCGGTCAGGATATTCGCATTAAAACAATGGGAAGTGTCATACTTATTGTACTTATGTTACTTATGGTTTTGCTCATATTCACCCATAAAGGCATACCACTTTCCTTTCAAAATATGATGCAGCTCGCGTCTACTTCTCTTAATTAATTTATCAGCGAACATAGCTCTAAAGCTCCATTTTCATGATGGCCAGCAGCGGATAAAAAACCGAAAAATCAACTTCCGGTACAATGACTTGAAACAGATATTTTCTCGAAGCGCAATTGGAAACTAATCCACAAAAACGCAACTAGCGCTAAGCACTATTTTCAAGAACGTATTTTTGAGATTTTATTCGAACTGACAAGATACAATTAAGCTGAAAAGTAAGAATAAAGATGGTAAATGATGAGTGGAAAATTCGATTTATACGCAAATATCCATCTAACGTGTAGTCTTTGGTGGAAGCTGAAAGAAAGTTATGTAATATGGAAATTCCGGAAGGATGTTTCCAATATTCATACGACACGCTCTTTATTGTCAAGTCCAAGTTATAACAAGCTATCCAAGTCGAAAATGTATGCTACTGATTCGACTCTCTAGTATCCTATGTAGATGGTATTTGGACTACGCGAGTACATAGGCCTAAAACGGATACTTCTCGATTGTTGCGTTACACCAAAAGCGTATTAAATAACTTATGATAGAAGTATGCACGTTCCTATATACTTTTATTTGCTTAGCATATCAATTTTCTCAAGTTTTCGCTGCTTTTACCAACTCTGTTAGATTTGACCTCGAACTGGATGTGGTTTTAGAAAGTAAGACGAAGTAGCTAAAGCATTACAGTCATAACGGACTCTAAATTTAACATAGTCAATGACGGGTGTATTTTCCACGGTTTCACGGCATGAAACGTGGTTCTGTTTGTGGCCTAGATGGTGTCTTCTGATTCTACTAGTATAAATCGACCTTCTAAAACCAGGATTTAGAACCTTAAATGGATACATATCCTTCGACTTTGTTCATTCAAATCGATTCGTCGATTATAATAAAAGAAATAGGCGAATACGTAACTCCGTAACGTACATCGTATGTATGAAGCGAGCCTTGACGTCCAATCGACGACACCTGGAGACTCAATTTGTTATGATTAATGGTCGTGCCATTAAGAGTTACGCCTTGTTCCTGTGTCAGCGCGTGATTCGGTTTAAATATACGCTTTTCAATCGCTAGTTTTCTCGACCAATTGGCGCAGTCGTTAACGCGACAAAGATTCTCGCTTCCTCGTTTAGAAGGAGAGAGTCCCCGCTTCTCAAATGACCCCTTCATTCTATAATGATTTTCTAAACATTTCAATATTTAATTATTTCTCCCACTTTCTCCGGTTACAGCCGTAATTGACACCCTGGACCCGATCGTCAAGTTTAATAGCCTATTTATTATGTAGATTAATTCGTAACCTTTACGTCTAATCGGGTTAAATACACGGATATAAATATTATAGGTCGTAAAATGTTGATAGCATTCTTGAAGAGCGCTGGCTATTTGTTGAGAATGTAATGTTGTTAATGGCGTCTTCATAGCGTCAATTTAAAGAAATGCGAAAACTACAACAGAGAGCCTTTAAGAAAATGACTTTATCCAAAAGTTCCAAATTGAGACGCGTCGAGTTTGAATCGAATAATTTTGATAAAATCGGAATGAAGTTGAATTTTATATTGTAATTGTATCAAATATAGCGGTCAAAGTTGAAATTGGATCGAACTAATTTGGAAATGATTTTTGAATTATTACATTTTCGTTTGGTTTTCCCACGCGATTCTTTTGAATAGTTTATTTTAGTTAATTTTGAGATTTAAACAGACATTTTCCATACTTACAATTAAACAATAAAATCAAGGTTGTGAAGAGTAAAAAGTTATTTTAAAACCGTTTTGAATATTTATTGAGTACAAACTTGCGAATAGTATCTAGAAAATTATCCTAGCAACGGAATCGTAATATTAAATTAATGAAATGTAATCGTAATAATTAATTAACTTTCTATAGAATATAATGGTTCTCTACAAATCCACTGACTGTCCTTCGGTGGTTGCGTTTGCGATAAACCCAATTTGGATTCAATTATAAATATCGGAACTTTTAATATTTACATTGTTAAAATATATTACTGTTTCATCGCCAGGAGCATTTTCAAGATAAAGTTCAAAAAGTTGATTTTAATTAATAAATTTACTTAACATTTGGTGTTAAATAAATTAATGGTGAAACGTACCAGTTGTTCGTAATTGAAAGAGATAGAATATACATATTCTTACCGTGAAAAGCAGAGTTAGGAAGTAACAGAGAAGAACTGTTTTCTTTTTCATCGTCCTTGCGGATGGAGTGGACACCGTGAAACTCCCCTTCTCTCGTTCAAATTCGGATGAAACTTCTCTCTTCCTGTCCCGGAGATTTACCTTTTACGAATTGTTAAGGGCCTCGCGTAGGCTGTTTATCAATCTTGTTATTTTAGCGTAGAATACGTGGGCGTCGACGGGGAAAAGTTCTGAAAAGAGCGGGTTTTAAATCGAGAGCCGAAAAAAAGAGTACTTGTCGTTGACTTGGGACAGCTTTTGAAGTTGAGTTTGCCCGGGTAGCCCTTTTAAACACTCGGTCCTATCTCGGGATAATCAATATAGGGAGCTCCTGTCTCGCCATTGGCCCTTTGGCAGCTACCACGTGACGAGTGTTCTCCTTCATCCATCGTCTCTCTCTTCCGAGCGTGGGAATCCATCCAAAAAACCGAATATTCTGAACAGTGCTGTCCGTAGATCTTTTCAACGTCGATGATGATACGAAGTGTCGGACACTTGAAACTTTGGTGTATGGAATTTTTGAATATCCAGGTGATTTCGGAAAGTGATTTGGTTCACAATCAAACGAGATTTCGATTTCGAGAGTTCAACTTCAATATTTTGCAATGATATACACTCATTCGAATTTGACGATCTAAATTGAAATCTAGTGAGTTTTTGTAAGAAAACTGAATTTCTAGCTTAATAGAAATGTTCGTTTTTTCATTTTGAAAACTGGATTTCGATTTAAATCGAAATATGAAGGGTTTTCGATCAAAAAACTGGTTTTTGATATCAGTCGAAATATGTTGAGTTTTCAATTCAAAACTGAATTTCGACCTAATGGAAATTTGACTGGATTTCGATTGTTTCCATATTTTGAAATACGGCTACGGTTTTCGGGGTTTTAAGCTGATTTTTTCGAAAATTTCATATGACTTTCAGATTTTTGAAATCTTTTAAAGGGAATATAACCTCAGGTATTTGTTGTGGAACACCAACGTTTGCCTTTTGGCTTTACAAATGTTTGACGCAACTGAACAGGGAAATTTGAAAAATTGAAGGGGTCTTCCATAAAGATTGCTTTGCAGGTTATATTCCCTTTAAACTGCGGAGTATAGTCACGTATTTGACGTATTCAAAAAGGAATTTAACGTCTATAACATTTTATCGAAATTCCAAATGAATTTATTTTGTTCAATTCGAACTTTTTCAAGTCGGATCTGAGAAATTTAAGTTACCGGAATTTTTCGAATTGTTATCGATTTACTATAAACAGCGTTCTGATTTTTCGGCGTGTGTACTCTCAGCATTTAAATACTTTGAAAATGATTCTATGAGGTCGTCGGAAAACGAAATTTCGTGTCGTTTCAAAGCACTACACTTTTAGGTCGATTGTAATGTCTAAAAACCGAAAACACTTAAAGTGTATCTATCATTTTGAACCTTTTCCGTTTTGATCCACAGCTTATTTTCCGTTTTTCGAGAGCAGCCGGTTATTTCAAATCTAAGAAATTTTGTGAAATTTTCATTAACTATGATTGAAGAGTACGTTATCGGTTTGGTGAAGGTAGTATTCAAACGTGAAATGTCAAAAATACCAGAAGTTATTACTAGGTGGTTTTTTTTCTCCTGTCCGAGGACAAAAAGTGTAAACTTTTTACCCTAAAACGTTTTATTCGCCTGTTCTCGGGGTAAGATTTACCCTGTCACGAATTTTGTTCGCTTGTTCCAGAGCTCTAAGGTTACACTTTTTACTCCTCCTCGAAAGGAGGTGTAGAGGGAGTAATCTAGCTTATATAGAAAATTCGTCTGCTTAAATTTCGTTTCACGAAAACATGACGGGTTTTGAACATCTTCACATGTGGCAAGCTTTTAATAACGAAAATCCAATTGTTAAATGCTATTTAATGACTTTAAAAGTTGCTTGATGACTTAGACCTAAGGTGGTGTCTTGGGTATTAGCCTAGCTGATTATTATTATTATTAAAGAAATAAGAAAAATGAGTCCTATATTGATGATCTCACCACCGGTCACCATCTTAAAAACAAAACAAATATATAACCTTTAACCTCTAACTACTCCCTTCTTACTCCAACTCGTTTTTTTCGTCAAGATAGAATTGGAGTAAAATTACGTCATAGGGCTACACTTTTGAACCTGCTCAAAAAACCCAGAACATGCGAAAAAAAACCACCTATTATATCTGTTATGAGAAAACGTATCCATCTCGACATTAAACACGATTTTACCCGAATCACGTTTGAATATTTTCAGCGAGTTTTGCTACGACTTAGCGACGTATAACGTAAAAATTAACGTTAGCGGTATAAGGAGACGGATACTTATCTAAGAGATATATTATATACTTCTGAAAATGCTTAATGATGTGAGTTTGACGTCTTCTTTCAGACGAATTCGATGCCTCTCGTTGAAACTTCAAGTGGCATTCAACCCAAAAGCGGCAAAATGAAACTGATTTGGAGTTACTGCATTCTCGCCCTTAATATTTCGTAAGATTTATTTAGAGATAATCCGAAAATCGATGAATCCTTTCATTAACTTCCGTTTCTATTGGTTTTCATTTTGACGTATTTGGATTTAGAATGAAGACCGTCAAACCGAAGGACGACCAGGTTGGCGTGCAAAAAGGAGGCAATTGGACCGGACTAATAGGAATGCTACAGAGAAATGTACGCATTGCTTATACAGGGCTGCCACGATATTTTTAGTTCCAAATTTCCTAATTTTACCTTGACCATTTTGAGATTATTTTCTTTGACATTTTTAAGAACAAAACTAGACAATTTTAAATTTTATATTTCACTTTTATCCGAAGGTAATGAATTTACTTCAACTTGTATTTCATTATATAGGAGAGGTGCCCTATTTTCCAAGATCGCCAATTTA
Source organism: Leiobunum rupestre (assembly GCF_980474605.1). NCBI lineage: Eukaryota > Metazoa > Arthropoda > Arachnida > Opiliones > Sclerosomatidae > Leiobunum > Leiobunum rupestre. Next base: position 20,399,908 of record NC_143393.1, on the reverse strand, counting down.
AAGGTTGAGATCACCCATTTTCAAGGCCAAGGTCGCCCTGTTTATATTAGTTATATTATATACATGTAATAAGGTTTTTAGTATATTTTCGTTATAAACATGACGAACGTCGAGATTATTATTTTAAAGGTCGAGGTCACTATTTTGAAGGTCGAGGTCACTGTTTTGAAGGTCGAAGTCACTGTTTTGAAGGTCGAGGTCACTGTTTTGAAGGTCGAGATCATTATTTGGAAGGTAGAGGGCACTGTTTTGAAGGTCGAGATCATTATTTGGAAGGTCGAGGTCACTGTTTTGAAGGTCGCGATCAACCTGTTATATTATTTATTTTTTATTATTCTGTTTTAGTATAGTTTCGTGATAAACATGTTTGAAGGTCGAGGTAGCCATTTTCAAGGTTGAAATTGCCTTTTCTAAAGATTGCTTATTAGGGAACCACTGCTAAAAAGGTGATGTTTTAGCTGAAAACGTTTTTTATTACAACGTTAGAATTACAACACAACAAAGCGTATTCAGGGATTCAAACCTACCCCCTCCTCCGAAATGGGTCAAGTGGGTAGGTTCAAAAGGGGTACACAGTTTACACGCCACCCGAAATGAAATCCCAGTTACGCCCTTGCAACAAACATTTATCACAAAACTATGGTAAAATTATATTCATAAAATTTCAAGATAAGTTTAAATTACCTGTGGCAGCCCAGATATAAATTGATGGTTGGAGAGCTTTAGAAAAACGATTCATTAAAAGTTAAATTGCCTTTCAGATTGTTCACATTGGTTTTGGAAGCGTAGTCCAAACTAGATCCCGTTTCACCGTGACCAGATTTTCCAACATAATTGGCGCTGGACAGCGTTTCTTTTTAGTGGGCCGGGAACCACCGATCGACTCTAGGGCCTTCCCCCTTCGTTTTGACTTTCTGGATACCATGGGCAGAATGGTACAATATATTTATATTACCTAATTATCAATTATCTCATCAAGTTCCGTTACTTTCGAAGCTGTACATTTCGATAATTTCCTCCGTAATCCTCATAACCTTGGTCAGTTGGTCTATAAACCGCGAAAGACCCCGGACAAGACCTAAGAGATTAGTCGATCATTTTTGGCTAGTCTGGGAAATCTTTATGGGCAAAAGTAAAATGTTTACTTTGAAAATAGAGATCAAAATGAAAGAAAACTCTTTATTCTAGGTTCCGTCTTCATCCCCATTAACTCGGCCGGTCGATGTCTTTTCCACGGATGGATCCTCTGCTCCTTCGTCATAATGACGGGTTATAGCGGCGTGCTCGTCTCCAAATTCAGCGTCCAGCCTATCCAGAAGTTTATTTCGTCCCTCTCCGATTTCGCCAAATTCCCTCAAGTTGATCCAGTCGTAACCAAAGGCAAGGTGGATGTACAAATTCTCAAGGTACGTTGCCGATTTGATTCATCCAAATGATGATCTTTACCAAGAATGTTAACGATGATATACACGAAAGGTATTATCCGCCTACACCCAGACCTTACCGAAGTCAGTGTTGCCGAAACTGGTACATTTGTACTTTTTCGGTACGATTGGAAATAACCAAGTACAAAAGTACATTTTTAAAATTTTAAGGAGAATTTTAGTACGTTTCAGAATTTTGGGAAATTTTCCTTCGAAGTCTTTCAAAACCGTAAAATTATGAGAAAAACGACGTTTAAGAAGCTCCTGATTGGGTTAGATTTACAATAATATACAAAATTGGGGTTTTGAGACTCGCATGTTCAAAGTTACCAAAATTTGGTTGTACCATATTTCAATTTCAATTTGAAACATTTCTGAGAAAAAATAAAGTTAAGCGCCATCTATTAAAACTTGTTGACATTAAAAATATACATAAATAGGTGGCGCCCGGTTTTTTATAGCAAAAGTACAAAAAGTACGTTTCCGTATTCTATAAAGGTACATTCAGAAAATACCTAGCGGCAACACTGACCGGAGTGTCTTTGCCCTTTGAAAGATTACACGAGGAATGGCGAGGTACATGGTTAGTCTTCCGGGAATCACAAGCTAACAGGCTGCTGCCATCTAGGAGTAACAAACACAGCACCCCACACCAGTGGCGTAGCCAGAAATTCCTCAAGGGGGGAGTCGAAGTATGTGAATGTTAAGAGGGGGGTCGATAAGGGGGTGAAAATTTAGTACAGTCAAAGGTAGACCCAAGTGGGGGGTTGGACACGGAACCCCCCTCTTGTCTACGCCACTTCCCGACACAAGGAAAACGCCACTAGTCAAAAGTCGTGCATTTTCTTGCGTACATTTTTCATTGGTTAGACGCTTTAGCGCCTGCTGCCGTCGGAAGGTGAAAATAAATTCTGAAATTGTCTCCCCCTTTCCGTAAAACGTTCAGCGTAAAAGTTCGTTCAATGAAATTTGTACACAACACTGCGTTAGCGTGTTTAAAGGCTAGCTGCTTTCACCTCGTGTTTTTTTTCCTATTTGCCATATTCTGTTTATTCCGAATACATTATATCATGAATCTATTTAAGCCATGAATATTCACTTGGAATACCTTAGGTTACCTCCGGTGACGCGTGAGGCGGAGTCAATTTATAGTGACGTAGTCGAAGTAGACCTCGGCTGTTATTTGTAAGCAGTCGAAGCGTTAGTTCCTAAAATTGCGCTTTACGGTTATGTTTCCTTTTTGCAGTATTTTTCATGAATCTATTGTATTTGATCACCTCTTAGAGATAGTTTGTATGTTGAAATTGTTAAAAACCTCACATGCACTGGATAGAATCGCTTTCAAAAGATCGGAGTTACATTCCTTCATTTTTTAGTTTTATTCTAGAAATATTTATAACTTTGAATCTTATTTTTTAACAAAATAAGGCGAACCATCCGTGAGAAATCATTTCGCGGTTATTCTGCTCCCGTAAACTATATTGCGCTAAAATGACATTATTTCCGAATTCGTTCTCATTGGCTTAAAAAGGTAAATCACTCGTGTGGCGCGAAAATAGGCTACGCCTCACGTTCTCTCGGAGTATACCGTGGCTAATGATAGAGTTGAATATTCATGAGTTAAATAGATTCATGATTATATGTTTTTTTTCCATTGCGCTCTAAATGCTAGGAGTCAAAACGCGAGGTACTGAAGGAATTGTGGCGACGCATCGAGAAGAAGCCAAAATGGTGCATCAGAACGGAAGACGAGATTTTTAAAAGTTCTTTCACTGTAGAATTCCGGCGAGCTTTGGAAGAAGGTCGCGCGGCTTTCGGCTCCGTCGACAGTAACTTCATGTTTCTACTTTCGAAAAAACAGAGCGGTCCTTGCAAGTTCAGAAAAACCCGACCTTACGCCAAAAGCTACAACTCTCTGCTATTCAACCCAAACCTACCGAATGTCCTGGTGAACACTATTAACCTCAGGTAAAAGGCCTTGCACTCGATTTACCTGAATAGTTTAAAAAAAAAATAATAACCAACCAGAATATCGAAACTGAGTAGCGTCAACTTCTTGGTAAGAGCCGGAACTGGTTCCAAAAAAAGCGACTTCTACCAGCGATGTTTCGACGAGAAGGCAGATGACCAACTTCAGCGACTAACCTTGGACCAATATCTCGGCGTTTTCGCAATATGGCTACTGGGTTTGTTGGTGGCTTCATTTTGTATTTGTGCAGAATGTCTGAGCCATTATGTGAGTTTTAACGACCAGAAATATGCATTTTAATTTACAAATTTTTATTGAACACATTTTGGATTTATGATATGGTATTGATATTCTAACGGACTTATTTGAATAAAACATAAGTAATAATATTTCGCATTAATTATTCCATTGTCTAGTACAGCCTAAAGATAGGAAGACGAATTGCCGGACAAAATTTCATTTTGTAGGTTTATTTTTTAGCTTTTCCAAAAATCATTGATGATGGGGGCCACAATTTCGGGCTGGTTCAAATGGACGTGATGCGTGCCCTCAACTTCTTCGTAACGAAATTCTTTACACATCCTGGAGTACATGTCTTTATAACTGGCAATAGTTTCCGCGTTTTCGAATATCATCCCGTTTTTGGCCTTGATAACTAGTACGCGACATTGTAACTTACACAGATAGTCCCGCAACACTCTGTGGTCCATGGCTTGTATGGATTCGATTCGAAGTCTCGGGTCTCTACTGAAAGTAAGTCCACCACCACACGGGGACACTTTCGCCCCGCGCTTTAACAAGATCCTCGCTGAGTCTACGTTCACGGACCCGGCATGTCCCCGCATTAGTTTGGACAACGCTACTTCTGGTTCGAAAACCGCTTCGGGTTGCTTTAATTTGTCCCGAATACGCAGGCGTTCTTCGATAACCCGAGTAGTAGTCTTGGAATGAGATTCTGGATCAACCGATACGTTTTTTAAAATGTCCAAGCTGATTGCGGAATCCACATTTCGCGGATAGAGACTGGCGAAGAACAAGACCAACCCACCGCTCATACTGTGACCCAGGACGGAAAACGTGTCCCATTTCAGATAGTCGACGACAACTTTCATGTCGTACAAGAAGTCCATTTTGTGGTAGAAAACGCCTTCGGGTAGGCGACTGGATAGCCCGTGTCCGGGAAGGTCCATAGTCACTACCCTCAGGTTACCGCGTAGATGAGGAATTAAGCGATCATAACTACCGGCGTTGTCCATAATCCCGTGAACGGCCAAAACGCGACGTTCTTTATGGTCGGACGCGATGCCACGTTGCCAGTTTTTGGCGGCGACATAGCCGTAACCCGTTGGAATACGAATTTCCGAACAAGTAAATGCCTCGTCAACGAATGTAGGAGTACTGTAGAAGTTTACTTTTGTTAATAGATAATTTATGTATCTGGTAATTTTGAACTGGAACGCAGCCATTCTCGAAATGATAACGTCAAAGGTTTATCAGCTACGTTAGAACGGAGAATTTTGGAGCCCTCATGCGTTATCTACTTATCTTAGAATGAAAGTTCAATCCCAATTTTGCGCACATCTTTTAGTTTTGATGAGTAAACCTAGATAGCACCCACGATTAGGATAAACGTTTTATTAGTCCAACAACTGTCTGCAAACAAAAATAATAATAAATACTTTTAATGCGTAATTACAATATACATAATAGCTTTCAATTAATAATTTCATTATAATGCCTAGTGTTACATAAGTTAATATGACTATTAAAAAACCCTCAAATATTTCTGGAACAATATAATTGATTTATAGTATTATTAAACATGACACATCATAACCTCGACGGATCCTCGGCCCGGCTGCTCTGAGTGGGATCTAAGAAATGATTGATAAGAGGCGCGACTATTTGAGGGTCGTTCATGTGGACGTGATGCGTCCCTTCGACTTCGATTAATCTGAACTCTTTACAATTCGTGGAATACATTTCGCGGTAACGAAGCAACGTTTCGGGTTGTTCGTACTTCAAACCGTTTGTGGCTTTAATAATGAGCAGACGACATCTAATATGGTTGAGATAGTCCCATAACAAGCGGTCGTCCATAGGTTGGAGGCTTTCTGTTTGCAAGCGAATATCTCTGGTGTAAACGACGCCTTTTCCATCCGGGGATGGTTTGACCCCACGTTTGAGGAGCACAGCCGCGGAACCTTTGGTGGTGGAACCTCCTTGACCTCTGAACAGTCGGTCTAAAGCCTCCTCTTCGGTGTACACCGGTTCTGGTTGCTTCAATTTGTCTTTGATCAATAGTCGATGTTTTATAGCGTTCGCCGCCCTATTTGGTATCAATTCCGGTTTCACCGAGAGCGATTTAAATAGATCTATCGAAACAACCGATTCGATTTCGCCCGGAAATAAACTAGCGTATAGTAAACTAATACTGCCACCCATGCTATGGCCAATCAGAGTGTATTTCGACCATTTCAAGTATTCCACAACGAGTCTAACGTCGTACAACATTTCCATGAAGTTATAAAAGCATCCTTTGGGTTTGTGGGACGAAAATCCGTGTCCGGGAAAATCTATGGCCACGATTCGGAGATTAGCGTCCAGCCACGGAATCAACGGATCGAAGGTTCCGGCGTTGTCTTGCCAGCCATGCAGAGCCAGAACGGGCCTTCCTTGCGGGTTCCCCCATTGTTTCGCCGCGATGAAACCGTAATCCGATGGTATTCGAAGTTCGCTGAAAGTTTGCTTGCTGTCGCCGCTCATTTTTCTCGATAGTAAATTCACGATATTAATGGTTCCAAGTCGATTTATTTTGGATAGTTTGCGTTCGGAATATAATCTAGACACTAAGCTCAGTCTAAGAGTTCTTCTGTAAAAATTATTGGTCATTGTGTGAGTAAAGACTAACGCATTCTAAAAGAGTGGAAAGAGTTTTCTAGAAAAATTCGAAACAGAAAGGAAATTAGTGAATTTATCTGGTAGTGATAGTAATGACAGAGATAAGATTATGAGAAATCTTTATGTAACTTTGGTCTTGACATATTTTTCTTGGTTTCATCATAAAAACATTTCTGAAATTGTGTCAAAGGAAATAATGGGTCGATTCCGAAAGTCAGTGGGTGAGGAGACTCGTTACATTTTTGTCATAACGTCGTATTTTCTCACACCCTCGCAGACGATGTTATGACGTAGGGGAAGTGTGTCTTCGCAACGTAGTGGTGAAAATTCCCTTCCCCCTGTCTTTCAGAATCGTAGTCCACGTGTCGGCGCCCATATAAAGGGTTTTTCAGTCCCATAAGGTGGTAACAGATAAAACTTTCCGGGTTGTTATATTATCCAATGGGATAGTCTAGATTCATTATGCACCCTCCAAACCGTTACTTTTCAAAATGGCGGATATTACAAGATGGCGCTCACTGGATATCTTAAATCAAAGATAATTTAAACTCGTACCCTAGATTCGAAATCACTCTCTCGCGCGTTGCCGATAGCGTTTACCCACTTCCCGCTGGAACTCAGAAACAATTCGGTCCATGGTTTGCGCCTTACCGCAACCGATAGAGCCCGATTTTTCTGAGGTCACGTGCCGGAAAAGGGTAAACGCTTAGTAACAAAACCGTCAATGGGAAAGCTCTCAGTATTCGAATCTAGGGTACGAGTTTAAATTATATTTGCTTAAATGTACTAAATCTCGAATTCGCGTTGTCGGAATTACGTGTTCTATACGGCTATTGAAAGCGCCCATTCTCAGTCGACACCACCCATGCACCCGTTTAAGAATGGACATTTTCGTTCATAACTCGCTGCCTTGGGCCCCGCAAACCCTAACGCCATGCATATGAATGCCATTCAATCTGCTCAAATTGTTCAAAAATGGTTGATCCCTAGGAATGACTAGAAATTTATGTAAATGACGTTGATAGTTAAAAATGATATGTTTTAAAACGCATATCAACGAAAATGAAATTTTCGTACAAACGACATAAATATTAAAATTCTTTATTTGATCTATGAAAAATCGATTTGAATATAACTTTAAAATGGACGTTTAAATGTAAATTTATTTAAAAAATATTGTGGGCTTTGTCTTTATCAGGTTATACAATGACAACTGAGAGCAAAAACTAAGTAACATGAATTTCGTGGTTTTGCTTAAAAGAATATTTATTAAATAATAAATTAATTTTTATTAATTCAAATATTTATGAAAATTAATTTCCTCCATCTTTTTTCAAACGGTTTCCTATTTGTTTAATTTCCATTAAATTCCCTTAGTTTTATTTAGTTCTTACCAGCTGGTTTTTCATTAAATTATATATCTCAGCTTCTATTGTTTCAATTTCGATTAACAATTAAAAATAGTGCAGTGAAATAGCTTACAATTGACCTATAATACGAATAATTACGACAACGCGAACCGGCGATATTGTGCGTTTAATTGCGTAGAACGCCGTATACGCCATCTTGAAATGGCCGCCATTTTGAGAATGCATTATGGAATTTAGGCTAGCTAATTGTATTATCTACAAGCCCCGAAAGTTTCGTCTGGTATCACCTTATGAGACCGACCAATGCGCCTGGACTATCAATCTATTGAAAAAAAATAAAGAGAAGTTTGGGCCCATGCGTTGAGCTTGTAGCCCTGCATGGTTAGGACAATGATAAACAGTGAGATATAGGAGCACTGCCTTCTCTAATACTTTAGGAGGGTATAGATTCGCTGTTGTGTGGTCCTCCCGACTAGTCAAATATGACACCACAATGATTTATTACTTCAGAGCCTTTTACGAACTGGCGCTTTTTAAAAAAATTATACATAATACAAATCTAATAGAAAGTTCGAAACTGATATTCGCCAATGGCGAAATAACGAACTAATCTTGGGTTCGTACAAAGTGAATTTAACTAAAGAATTTTTTTCGTATTTACGATTATTTTTCACTTACCCAAGTCTTTATTAACAGCCACGTTTATTTTAACAAATATTTATTTGATGAAAGTATAATTTATAACAGGAACATTAAATATTAAGGTTAGGCTACTTTCATGGCAAAACTCCGCCCATTGCCCTTTAACACTGTATCGTCTGCTTAGCTTTTAAAAATGGAGGGTGCAACATGTGCGACTGGATCTGGCGAAGAAAAACATAAACCTTTACCGGGGTTTGGGGACATTAATGCTTATTCCCAGGTTAATATTTTTTTTTTAAATCGAAATGAAATTCATATGTTAACTGTAATTACCATTATTTCTTAGGCTGCATTACAAGCTGCTTTTCAAGCAACCAAGGCTTCAAACGCGATTTCAGCAACTGAGGATGAAGCAAATTATAATCGTGCCTTTGATGCATATAGAACATTTATGCGATTGGAGGGGAAACGAGTCTTGAAATTGTACGGTATTTTAATTATTTGTGATAGAAATATTTTTACTTTACATACCTACCTGTTTCTAAAGAATGACCTCACTAACGCGACATCATGGAGGCAAAGTACCATTTGATAGTTTGGATGAAGATGATATTCTGGAGAAACTTATTGAAGTTAATGATTGCATTTTAGAAGAAGCTGTAAATATATAAAATTTTAATAATTATATTTCATGATATTAACTGCTTTTCTTTATATTATAAGGGTATCGCCATGGACGAAGCTGCTGGTTTAAGAAAGAAAGAGGAAGATATAGTGTTAACCACAGTTAGGGTGTCTAAACCAATTACAACCAGCTGGAATAGAAGAAGCCAATCTCAACACGTTTACGAACTTTTGGGTGGAAAAAATGTTCAAAGGCCACAATTAAAATTCAAAGACAAAATTGATAATAGCAAAGGTCCCTTCATTCCAATAATCAAAGACAAACCAAACTCTATCAAACCTTTGGCTATTTTGCTAGAGAATGATGGAGAAAATGAACAGATGTAAGATTTTTTCATTTTTTTGTTAAATATAATAGTTCCCAATCAAAATTTATTTTCAGCTACACCCATCCGTATGAAATTGAAATTGATAAATGTAAACCTACGGATGAACATATTTCAGCTGTTGAACCTGTATTTCCTCAACCCTTGAAAGAGACCCCATACATATTGGTTGATACGTTAAGCTCATTAAAGGACCTTCTCAAAGACTTGAAACAAAGCAACATGTTTGCTGTTGATTTAGAGGTACTTCAAGAATTCTTTGATAATCAAAATACAGAGAAATACTAAATTTTAATAAAATCTCATAGCACCACTCGTATCGCACTTTCCAAGGAATAACTTGCCTTATGCAAATATCAACTAGGCAATGCGACTATTTGCTTGATGTAATTGAATTAAGGAGTGAAATGCACATTCTGAATGAAGTTTTTACTGATCCAAAGATATTAAAAATATTTCACGGTGCTAATAATGATGTGCAATGGCTGCAAAGAGATTTTGGCATTTATGTGGTTAATATGTTTGATACGGGTCAAGCTGCGTCTGTTTTACAGTTTGCCCATTTGTCATTGGCTTTTTTAATGAAACATTATTGCCAATTCGAACCCGATAAGCAAATTAGATTGGCTGATTGGAGAATACGGTAATAATAACATTTGAAAAATATTATATTCAATTATTTGTTAATCGGTTTTATAATTTTTTTAGTCCCCTTCCTTCTCAAATGGTCAATTACGCCCGTGACGATACTCATTACCTTCTGTATATTTTTGACCGTATGAAAAGTGATCTTATTGCGAAAGGAAACGAACAGAAAAATCTTCTGTTAGCAGTATTTCAAAAATCTAAGGAAGTCTGTCTTATTGTATGTTTTTGCGTTGTACAAAATTTTAAGGAATTCTGTTTAAATTAAGTATCTCTTTTTAGCGATATAGAAAACCATATTCTGCAGATAACAACCATCTCACTCTCTACAATAACAGCAAAAAAGTATTTAATAATCGTCAAATGTATGCTCTGAGAGAGATTTATAATTGGAGAGATGCTTTGGCCAGATTGGAAGACGAAAGTATCGGGTAATGACAATTTATTTCTTTATTTAAATGCTTTATAAGTTTTATAATTTTTGTATGTTTAGATATATTTTGCCAAATCATATGTTATTACAAATTGCCGAAGTTCTGCCACGGTATTTTATAGGGTTTTTTTTTTCTTCGTCCATAATGACTTAAACTTTGTTATATCAAAATTAAGGGAGCAACAAGGAATTCTTGCATGTTGCAACCCAATACCTCCATTAGTTCGTACTCAATTAAACGAAATTCATAGCATCATTTTAATAGCTAGACAATCATCTCTTCAGAAGGTAATTTATTAAAAAATTTAAATGTTGATTCTATTCCTAATTTTTTCGATTTCTTTATGATTTAGTTGGATGTTCCGGAAATAAAACCCGGAACGGTAGTTACATATTCTAAAATTGAAAATTTCAATGAGGAAAGCAACTTGAATCTTTCTTGCCCCCATGATATATCTCAACACGATGGAATTACGAAACTTCCGACATTACTTGGTAAGATTATTAAAACTATTTTCAGCGTATTAAAATTTTTAACTTGAATTTTTATTCTTTAAACGTTATAGATGGCTTAAATTTAAATATACCCAATATCAGTAATTTCGTGAAGAGCAAACCAAGTCTGCCTATTTTTGAATTAACAACGGATAAAAAAGGAACATCAATGATAAATGCTTATTCAGAAGTCAAAAATTTTATTAAAAATTTCATTAGTCCTTTCGAAAGGGTAAAGTACTTTTTTTAAATATTTTATCACTGGAAATTTTATCTAATTACAATTTTGTCCACTTTTTTTGCAGTTGAAAGCTATACAAGTTTTGATGCCTAACGACAGTGAAACTGTACAAAGTCTAGAAGGCGAGAGAGTTCAACGAGTGCATGAGCATTTCAAAGAATTGGCCAATACAAGCCAGAAATCACCTGAAGCCTCGTCTCAAAATGAAATTCCTGCTTCCAAACCAAACTCCGATGACGATGAAGTTGAAATTATTGAAGAAAGTAAAAACAAGAGGAGAAGGAAAAGGAAAAAGGACACGGAAGAAATAAATCCACCCGAAAATTTTAAGCCTTTTGACTACAACGCAGTTCAAAATTCCAAAAAAGGTAAATTAATGTCTGTTTGCGTTTCTAATTTGGTTTTTGTTACCTTTGGTTTTATAAATTGTTTAGAAGGTTTCAATACAAATAAGAAAGGTCGGAAGAGAAAGTCATTTAACCCTGATCAAGATGTAGAATACAAGGTATACCCCTTCATTAAATAAGATTTACATTAAATGATTGTAACGTAATTATAATTTCAGAATGATAAAGGCAAATTTGGAAAGAGGCGAAGAGGTCAAAAGGATCAGTCTATCATTTACGGTCAAAATTCCTCACAGCCAACAAAACAAAATTGGCCTAAAAGATAGTTGTAAGATATTATAAATTTCTTGTAATAAATTTATTTCAGCTACTCGATTTTATCATTATTTTTCAATAACCCTAAAGGTAATTTTATGAATTCAATAGTGTTCAAGGCCAAAAATAGTGTAACACCACTAGTTATTTGACCATAGGGAAAAATTATGTTAGCAATTTAATGGATTTAATTTATTAATAGACATGTACTTGCAATAACCTTGGTGCTTTGCCTGTTACATATTTCAATGTAAGCTTAATTAAATAGAATTGATTAACAACGTTTCACCAGAAAAAATGTTGGCATATCAATTTGAAGTGAATACTATCTCCAATGATTAGGGATGCACCAATACATCGGCTATTCATGGCAGATAATATCAGCCAATATTAACAAAGTTATATGTCAGACTCATAATAGTAGTATATATGATAAAATCATGGTAAAAGACTGTTCGCTTGTTCAGTAAGTGAGGAAGGCATCAGTATTCTGTTGTATCCCGGAAATTAGTTGGGATTATGAGTATACCATTTCACCAACTTCTGTTCTATCCCGGAAATTTGTTGGGGTTATGAGTAGATCATTTCGCCAACCTCTGTTGTATCCAGAAAATTAGTTGGGGTTATGAGTAGACCATTACGCCAACTGCTACTGTATCGCGAAAATTAGTACGGGTTATGAGCAACCAACAATGCCAACTGCTCATTACTCCAACGGTTGGAGTAATGAGCAGTTGGTGTAATGTTTTACAAGTAGTTAGTGAAATGGCAGTTGGGCTTATGGAAAGTTGGGGAAATGAATGCCACCCCTCACAACGGGTGGATGGGATGGGATGGGTTGAAAAGTGGGGACCTCATCCTTGTAAAATGCTATTGCTAGCTGCTGCCATCTAGAGGCAAAATTCGGCGACTCGCAACGCGGTGAGAGCTAGAGATTCGGCAGCCTCGCGGGTTTTTCGGTGCGGAAGGACGTGTCTTTTTTGTCTTCATCTTTTCTTTTACCTTCCCTAGTTCCATTTTTTTTCTAAGCCTATTTGGCCTAGCTTTTTTTGTCTTAGCTTTCCCAGTCCCTATCCTTCCTAGATTTTTAGCTTTCCCCATCCTGTTTTTTTCGCCTGCTTTTGAGACTATGGCTTCTTCCTCAAGGTATGGAGTTGGCTGAATATGACTCTTCCGGCTACATCGCCGTGGCCGGTCCCCACCGCGAATTCCAGTACTTCTCAACATCTATGATCCTCAGAGTAAAGCCACTAACTTCACTAAGGCGGTTTTCGTCCTTCTCCTTCGGGATGTAACCAGTCCCGTCTTAATCCTAGGCGATTTCAATTCCCATAACAATCTCTGGGGCAGCTACAAGACAGACGCACAGGGCCGCCTCGTCCAGAATTGGCTGGAAGACCACGACAATCTGGTCCTCCTCAACAGGGGTGAGTCTACTCGTCGCCCAACTAAGGGCCCTGATGGTGCACTAGATCTCACTTTTGCGAGTGCCGACCTGGCTATCCATCTCCCTTGGTAGGTCATACTCGCAGGCACCAGTGACCACCTTCCGATTCACATGGGCGTTCCGTCTCAAGCAAATAGCGGTCATACTGGCCCAACTCACTGGCACTACCCTTAGGCTGACTGGAAACGCTTTCGCATTCTTTTGGACCGACCCCTTGACAACTAAGTCCGCTGAAACTTTTCTATTTCAAGCGGCCCTGGCAATGATTCCGGTTAATCGGGGAAGTGGTTCCGCAGACCCCCGCCAGCCTCCTTGGTGGGATGCCGCATGCTTGGAGCAGGCCAAGACTGTCTAAGCGGCTTGACGCAGGGCCCAACGCTCGGGTCATTCGTTGGATCAGGTCGCTTACAAACGTGAAGGGCCCTTTTCAAAAAACTAACTAGAGAGACGAAGTGTACCAGTTGGAGAACTTATTGCAATAAGCTACATGCTCACACTCCTTTGACTCAGGTCTGGTCTCAAGTTCGGTGGTTCAAGACCGGCACGCGTCCACGGAAACTAATTACGTTGAACAAAGGCGACAATGTGGAAACGGATCAAGCCCATGTCGCAGAGTGCCTCGCGCAGTCTGCTAGAGCGGATACCCATCCACAGCCAACGCTCGGCCTGGAACAAAAATACCAGCCTGAACCACTTCTGGGGCAGCCACCGGCGAGATACAATGTCCCTTTCTCGGAAGCGGAGTTATACGAGGTCCTCTCCGGCCTTCGCAACACCTCCCCGGGGAAGGACAACGTCTCCAACCTCATCATAAAGAACTCGACTCCGGCTTTCCGAACGGCACTCCTAGCGCTCTATAACAGCCTTTGGGCGGAGGGCATCATGTCTTCTCGTTGGAAACATGCTGTCTTGCACCCCATTCTGAAGCCTGGGAAGCCCTCCACCGATGCTGCCTCTTACCGCGCCATCTCTCTGCTTCCTAATCTCGGCAAAATATACGAGAAGCTGGTTCTCGGCAAACTGGTCTGGTTCCTAGACCAGAACGCAGTTCTGCCTTCAGAGCAATCGGGTTTTAGACGTGGGCGTCGAGCGACGGACTATGCGATCCGCCTTGCTATGGCAGCCCAAGGCGCTCTCGCTACGAATAATCACTGCCTTGCGGTCTTCTTAGATCTGAAAGACGTTTTGGCAGTGTTCACCACCAGGCGCTGCTCTACAAACTCCAACGCCGGGGTCTTACTGGCAATCTTCTTCGTTGGGTGGAAGACTTCCTCAAGGATAGGGCCTATCAGGTCAAGGTCAATGGTGCGCTCTCAGCCACTTACCTCGTCACGAGAGGCGTTCCTCAGGCAGCTCGATCAGCCCCATCCTCTTCACTGTAATGTTGGACGGGATCCCTCAACTATGCCATAGAAATTTTTCCCAAGGGGAACACGCCGATGATATTGCGGCTTGGGTCTGTGGCCAAGCCCTTCGCGCTTTATACGGCTCCATGCAGCAATCGCTTGATCACATCGCGGGGTACGGTGCACGCTGGGGTCTCAACTTTCAGCGACTCAAGTTCCAGTTTATGCTATTCTCAAAAGTGACCAACTCGATGGCACTCCCTTAACCAAAGTCCACCTTGGTGGTATTTTCGACGACAGACTCACGTGGCTTTATCACAAGGATCCTTTATAACAACAATCCTAAGCCAGCCCATGCCTTTAGTAAGGAATAATAGGCCTATATTAACGTTAAGCAAGACGTGGATCAAATTCAAAGTACGTAATCACAGTTATTTTAAGCTAAAAATTAAAAACAAAACCTACTAATTCGCAGCAACAAAAGATTTTGTTGGGTTTTGGTATGGGATAATATTTTTTTTCCCCGACTAAGAGAAAGTTTAGATTTATCGTAATTTTTACACGCAAAATTTTCTCATTTTTAAAATAGCTAAAATAAAAACTTTTGAAGTTAACCTGCTTGGCATAGGCATGGACTAATTAACATATGGGTGAGACCAAACCAGCACGGGGCCAGAAAGGCAGTGCAAAAATGAAAAAGTTGGATTATTACCATAACAGGCGAAGTGGTGAGCGAGAAGCGAGGTGACCGAAGTCACATATAGGAGGTCGTACAAGAGTACGGATGGGAAATGAGCATTTCCCCAACTACTCATTTCCCCAACCAAAAATGGCCATAACTCCAACTGTTCATTTCCCCAACTAAGCATTTCCCCAACCGGTCATTTCCCCAACCGAGCATTTCGCCAACAAATTTTTTTTACGGAGTTGGCGTAATGAGCAGTTGGGGAAATGAGTTGCCCATTCCCCCAACTCGCAAACCCTATGCATTTCCCCAACCGAGCATTTCGCCAACCAATTTTTTCACGAAGTTGGCGTAATGAACAGTTGGGGAAATGGGCGACTCATTTCCCCAACTCGCAAACCCTATGCATTTCCCCAACCGAGCATTTCACCAACCAATTTTTTTTACGAAGTTGGCGTAATGAACAGTTGGGGAAATGAGTTGCCCATTCCCCCAACTCGCAAACCCTATGCATTTCCCCAACCGAGCATTTCACCAACTAATTTTTTTACGAAGTTGGCGTAATGAACAGTTGGGGAAATGGGCGACCCATTTCCCCAACTCCCCAGTTCTCAATTCTAGTAGGAAGTGGCAGAGGTAAAACGACTACAGGGTTAATCGATAACATATCATTTTCGCACGGTGTTTTCGAAAACATCTTATAGTAATAACAAAAGTAGCTACTTTTGGTAATAATAATAATAATAATAATTGAGCCTTCTTGTATATTCCTACTAACGAGGAGACTACCCGAGGTGATTATCACCGATTTTGTTGAAACTGTGTGGCTACGTAGACCTTATGGTAACATGCAATTTCAAAAGGGAATAGTTGCAATGGGCATTAGTTTTGCCATGGCAACCGAAAATGTTTTTGACAACACAGTATGTATAAAACGAGAAAAACGATCACTACAGGGTTAATTCCATAGAAATCTTATAAAGTAGAATCATAGAGAATAATTCCACCAAAATTAAAAATAGTGAAAATGATGTTGCCGACCAATCACTGTTTTAAGCGTTTAAAGTCCATTAGGATTTGAAAACTAAGAGTAGATAATATACAGTGTAGAATTTGTATGGGTATGATCAGGAAACTATATAGGTATATACTTGGAATGTCTAAGGTACCATTGGCATGGTGTTACGAAAGCGTGTCGAGAAAAAGGCGGCGTTTAAATGACGTCGAGTGTAAGACATATATTAACACATTTTAAATTTATTGGCTCGTGATTTGCATTGAAAAGAATGCGTGACCATGGTAACTAATAGGTGATCTTCCCGCGCAAAAAAAGGCTTATCAGAAAGTGGATTTCAAAACCCCAATTTGTTGTGATACCTAATTTCAGGTATTTATATGGTTCAAAAAGAGAAAACCAGGTAAGATAACATATAATAATCGGGACTATAAGTTTTCGTCGAATTAGGATAGCGAAGCACGAGATTTTATCTCGTGAGTTCTCCGGCTTTAAAGGGATACTGAAATCGGTAAATAACTTGCTTTCTATTGATTTCTACGTGAAAAATAAGTCTGGCGAATGGATCGGTTGCATAAGACTTTGGCGTTTCTACCAGAGATTCTCATTTTACCGGTGTTCAACTGCATTCTCGCAGAGCCACCAGTACAAGAAAACCAAGACAACCTTCCTCGTCTAAGAGAGTTCTGCACGAAATGATGTCGTGATAAGACATAACTTTATAACTTTGTTATCGTGACGAAATTAAATCGTAATACTTTTAAAAATGTTTGGTGCTGTAAATATAAACGGCCGTTTCATTTTCATTATTCATAACATTTTGGGGCCCCCTAGGTCTCACCCCCCCCCCCCCGGCACCACGGGGTCTGCGGGGGCAAGGTTAGTAAAAACTTTTAGAAACAGAACTGCGGACAGGTTGTCTCGTTTGGGTAGTTTTGGTTTACGCGTCGTTGATTCTGGGTCTGTTCCCAGCCTTCTACTCTAGTATGTGACGTCAGTCCGTTCCATAAAAGCTAGCCTTCCCAAAGTTGCAGTGACGTCACTCGGTTCTAGCCAATAACCTCTATATTCGGACATTAGACCCCCTCAGGGCCGTCGAGAGCGGTTCCGGGCCCCGGTAACATCTTACCTCCGAGCCCCAAAAGAGAGCGTATTTCTTAAAATATCGATGTTTCACGGAAGAAGCATAGTCAAAAAGTTTAAACCCGGGCCCCCTAAGACTGTACGGGCCCCGGTAATTTGGACCGGCTTCCCCCTCTCTTGTCGGGCCTAGCACCCCCTTGTGCGGGGGCGCTATTTACGCCAACGAATATATGCATTGGAACCTTCAAGTTATAAACACTAAACATAAAAATTAAAGTTATTTAAATAAATCTTTGTTCTAACGTTGACCAACCTAAGTAGGCACGAAGTCATAATCTCTTATTGATTTTTGAAATTATATAATTAATAGACAGTTTCAGCTAACCCATTTTTAGACGTTCGCGTAAACGCCTAGAAATATGTTTGCTGAAACTGTCTATTATGTGGTTTCCGCTATAATTCCGAGATGCTTATAATCTCTTTTTGTACCCGTATTGTCTAAATTGGAAATAGAGTCAATCAACGTTTCAAAACGATTAGGACTCTTTAGGAGCAAATAACATATAAGACAGTTTTTGTAAAATTTACTAACATATTTTGGCCTCTAGTATTCGCCTAAGAGAATTGAACTCATTTTCCATGTTAGTAATTAACTCATCTATATCCAAGTCTGAATATAGAAAAAACTTTAGGTTTTTACTAGACATATAATTATTACTAACATAAAGATTGAACATCAAAGGGCCTAAGAAGGAAGCTACCTCGCGGGACCCCGGACAAAATTTTCCTCCGCCCTAAAAACTTGCTGAATTGTATAGGATGCTTTTTAACGCTGCTTTGAGCGGGGATTTCGCGACACGTCAACTTAGCGTGGGCACGTATTCTAGGATTGAAAATCTAACGGCAGTCATATTTTGCCGGTGATTTTAAATTTAACCACTCGTCCGATTTTAATTTTGAAAACAGATTTGGATTCATATGCCTTAGTCACATATGACTTACACAATCCCTATATAAAAATGTTTTTTTAATAAAGTGTCCCTTGGATATCCTGCCCGGGGAGGGGTGGAAAAGGGCCGCAAAGCTTGTCGTTACGCCACTGCATTTGGTCACCAAAGGCATCCATATTTATTTTAATCCCTACACTTCTTACATTTAATTTTTTTTTAATTTATAATTATTGTAGGCCTATAGGCTTCTGGTACTATATATTTATTGCAATTAATTAAATTTAATTAAGCTTTTTTACAGATTGGACACAGTTGACTAGTACAAAACGGATTGTAAAATTTTATAGCGCTCACCCGGAATTAATAAATAATAATTACGCGACGGCACAATTTCCGTTTCCTGATGACGTAATAACACCAAAATGACGCAATCGCTGTGAAACAGACCTTCATTAAATAATTTTATCCAGTGGCATACTGTTAAATATATTGTGTATTTTTATAATTATTGTAGTTTTGTATGTAATTGTTAATTTTAATATGTTGAAGTGTATTCATTTTTGTAAAATCTTGTAGGCTATCGTGTTTAAAATGTCAAATATTGCCAATATGCGTTGGAAAATTTCCTCTTTCTAAAAATGGTCCTTTTTAACAATACAACAATGTAAAACGCGATAGTGCCCTTCTGGGGTTTTTCCGAGGCGATAGCGTTGGGCCATCCCTGCC
The DNA here is from genome assembly GCF_980474605.1 of Leiobunum rupestre. Classification (NCBI taxonomy): domain Eukaryota; kingdom Metazoa; phylum Arthropoda; class Arachnida; order Opiliones; family Sclerosomatidae; genus Leiobunum; species Leiobunum rupestre. The sequence goes on along the minus strand of NC_143393.1, from coordinate 20,380,864 downwards.
TTGAAAACCCATAAAGAACGGATATTGAAGGCAGGGGACATGGAGTCGTGGTGTGTAGGGGAAGCACCGCAAATTGACGAAGGCTGAACGACCTAAAGGAGATATAGTAAAAATAAATCTTCTCATTAAAACCAAAAAAAGGTATCTAAAAACAAAAATAATATGCTCGCTAGTAGAAAACAGTTAAAATATCGCTTTAGGTAATTTAGCCCAATTTAATTAGACTTTTCAGTTTCAACCTAAATAGTTAGTGCCGGCCTTAGAGTTTGCGAGGCTCCGTTCAAAATCAGCTTGCGAGGCCTGATTTTGGAGAATTTGTTTTGTGATAAAATACACGAAATGCAGGGTTTTGAGGAAAATATTTTACGCTAAGTTCTTTTACAAATTTTAGGTTAAATGTGTTTAATCATGAAATTATTAATTCATTTGAAATGTCTTAGACAAAGGTGTCATTAACACTGTGTAACTTTCATCGGTCAATTTCTTTTGGCATTTTTTATTCGCTCAACTAATAGTACAGTGCGAAAATTAAAAAGTGTACCGCTTTTACACGGTTCAATTATTATTTGGGAAAATGAAGATTAAAGAAATTTGCCACAATAGTTGTAAAATGTGAACGAAATGTATAGGCGTCAACACTAAAAATTTCAAATAAAATTATAAACTTCCGCTGTAAATTGAAAATATTTATTCCTTTAATTTCCCCAGTCGCTAGTTTGAAAATGCGTTACAGATCTGATCTACGTAATTATCTTACGTAAGACGAATCAAAACCCCGACTCTTCTTACTTAATCTAATTTGAGAGTGTGAGCCTCCTATAAGTATTTTCCGCAATATAGACTTTGCACGATGACATCAGATCGAGCATCAGATAACGTGACCAATACTTTTTCCCATTGAAACAGAATACAGTTATGGCGGTCATGATAGTTATTGTTGTAATCTTGGAATCGACTGTTGCAGTCGATTTGAGGCAAGCGACATATACTTCCGCTGACAAGAGGGAAGACTGTAAAAGGCTTGACGTTGAGGTCAGCGCGAAGCCATGTGCACAGTGGCGCGTTTATACCACTTGAGGCCCAAAGCGCAGTGTGATTTTGGGGCCCCTGGTTCAACAATTAAATTTATTAAAAACTACCAGCCGATCATAAATATTTTTCATATGAAAAAGAAGAAAATTCGGCTCATTTCAATGGCTCGAAATGAGGCCCCTAAAAATGCGGGGGCCTTAGGCGCGCCCCTAATGGGTAAATCTCCACTGCACGTGCAGTTGAGTGTGTCGCACGTGACTACATGTCTTTATTTATGTCTATGGTAGCCACCTAGTTTCAACAAAATCGGTGATAATCACCTCGGGTAGTCTCCTCGTTAGTAGGAATATCCAAGAAAGCTCATTTATTATTATTATTATTACTATAAGATGTTTTCGAAAACACCGTGTGAAAATGATACGTTATCGATCAGGGTGAGAAATAAGGATTTTTTTTTAAAACTGGACCTGTGGCCAGTAGAGCCTAGATAGTTTAATTAAAAAACTGGCCACTGGCCATTTACCATTTTTAACCTTCAAAATCAGGCCTTCATATTTTAACGAACTAAAATCTTGAAGGGAAAAACTTTGAATTATTTAAGTGGTCCCTAGGGCCACTAACACCCCGAGCATTTAATTTTTAAACTGGTCCCGCTAATTTTTAAACTTGCGATTGGCCTGTGATAGTGCCTTATTTCTCACACTGTTATCGATTAACCCTGTAGTCGTTTTACCTCTGCCACTTCCTATTAGAATTGAGAACTGGGGAGTTGGGGAAATGGGCGACCCATTTCCCCAACTGTTCATTACGCCAACTTCTTGAAAAAATTGGTTGGCGAAATGCTCGGTTGGGGAAATGCTTTGGGTTTGCGAGTTGGGGAAATGGGCGACTCATTTCCCCAACTGCTCATTACGCCAACTCCGTAAAAAAATTGGTTGGCGAAATGCTCGGTTGGGGAAATGCTTAGTTGGGGAAATGAGTAGTTGGGGAAATGAAAAATTGGTGAAATGGACGGTTGGAGATATGCGAAATAATCGCTTTTTGTATGCGAAATAGTAACTTAATGCACGCAAAATAAGCGCTTGTTACACGAAAAAAACACGTTAATACACGCAAAATAGCCACTTAATTCGATATATAAAAATCACAGTATTTGTTTCCATAATCAATGCGATTTGAACTTAATTAGCGCTTTTTATAATTTAACACTTAAAAATACTTGGTGAAACACGTTTTAGAAACCTTGATAAAACACGATAAAACAGAAACTCGTGGGACTATGTAAAAGATTAAAGGAGGTAAAGATTTGGTACAGTCAAAGATACGGCAAAGGGAAGGGTTTCCGTGTCTAATGCCACTGGTTATTTGTCCCATTTTGAAAACTAAATTACTTATCTAGTGTTAACTTTGGCAATATATCAGGTAGCAAGAGCACATGTTAATTAGGGTCATAGTAGGTATTCATTTCTTAAGTTCTTTAATTTGCCCGACAAAGGGTTCGAGACCCATCACGTCGAGACACACAATACTACAAAAATTTTAAATTATACAGTGATACCGAGAACGTATATATGTATAAGAACGTTGAACAAAAGGTATCGCTTGGGCCATGATTTAATCGTTTTCAGAATAACTCCGGCCTAAAATCCACGTGATTTTGAACTAGAAACGGTTTTAACCTTTAGCGCCCGCCGCGCGCGGTTTTTTTGGGCTGAGTTATTCTGTAACCGATTGCATCCTAGCACCAGGTACAACGTTCTTATGCATATATACGTTCTTGGTGATACCTATAAATACAGTGGTCGAGTTCCTTCCGAAACTGGGAACTGAGGGGGATAGCTTTCAGGCATGAACTAATTAATTGCCGTAATCTGCTCAGAGTAAACCTTAATCTGAATTATCTGTAAGCTCATCGAAAAATCCAATGGCGTTTTTCTTTAGGCTGCTCCGATTGCTCCCGGTTTGCTTCGAAAGTCGATGTGTGTCGAATTGGGTTTTTGTCAGGTAAAGATTTTAATACTTTTCCCATGTCTTTATTTCAAATTTTAACCCAAAATTTCCTCCAAATACTGCTCTTTTAAATATTGCATATTTAACATAATTACTCCAAGGATTAGAAAAATAGTTAGTGAAGAAATTTGTATAGAGCAAAGGCTGAATTAAATTTACTTCTGGCAAAGTTGCATTCCCATAAATTATTAGTAATTATGTTACAAATGTTTATAAGGAAATCGTTCTCGTATTTAATTGCTTCGTGAGCCGTTTCGGAGCTGTCCAAAGAAAAACCGCATAAAATTATCTTGAAAAGTCTCGCAATAAGCCGATCCAACCAAAGATAACATCATAATTGCTCATAAGTATGCCACTGTACCTTTATTCCATTCAAAAATCTTCACTAAGTACGGTTTGTTTCACCACGAACCAGTAAAAAGGTGGACTACGTTAGATTTTAACCTTTTTATTCATCCTAGTAATTTTGGGAGTCACACTATTGGCTAGTAACATATGTATTTCAGCCAATGGAAAACCTCTAAATTGAGAAGGTATTTTTTGCGTCGGATTTGTCGAAATTTTAGTCAGCCCAATGTAGCTTCATAAGCCGGGAGTAGTGGCTCATTCCTGTAATCCCAGGCGTCCGGGAGGCAGAGTTGGTGGAAGGCCGTGTGAGGACGACTACCAATCCCCCAACGGGTGGTCGGGATACTTCCGCCACGGGTGTCCCCGCGTATCCCCCCGTTGGCGTGGCCGTTACACATATCTCACCCTGATTAATCAGTTATTGTGTGTGTGCTGGTGTCTAAGGCCTCGGGTCGACACCGATGTTTGTGTATCAAAAAAAAATGTAGCTTCATAGAAATTTATAAACTCGCTCGGTTTGTGCGGATGAAGTTCAATTATGAGTAATTTAGAAAAATAAAAGGTTGGGGAAAATGACCAATAAGTGATCGCTTTCCGAAAATGGAACAAGTCGTCGAAGTGGGATTTTCCACTAGCGTTATTAAAACCCAAATTAAGCCTAGAGGAGTTTGGCCTAGGCTCAAAAGAATCTGCAAAGAGCCAAAGACTGAAAGACTCCAGCCTTGTAGATGCGACAGAAAAGCTCAACCTGAATTTCAACTATTTTTTCCAATAAACCTGCTTCTTTTATTTGACAATGCAAATTTATTTTAGAACGTGAGTCTCCGTGAACTTCATTAATTTGTAAATTAATTACATTAACAGAACTTGACACTATATTGTAGTTCATTTTAGCTCCTAAGCCTTGTTCAAAACGGTTTGTTTACTAAAATAATGGCCGTCGGTTTATCAGACGTAGAGCTAATTATACGACGGCTTAATCGGCATTTGAGATTCGATGACGTCAAATATTACGTAGGGTGAAGAAATAGACCTAGTGCCATACTTATGAGTAATTATGTTACATATGATAATATATATCAGCTTTAATCCCATTCTACGTTGATAAAAAAATATGGCCATGATGAAAAATATCAATTTATTTAAAGGTATATATCTTTTTTTTTGGAGATACACAAACATCGGTGTCGACCCGAGGCCTTAGACACCAGAACAAAGGTATATATCTTGTTCACTTTATCTGGCATCACTGCATAAGGACATTCGGCTGAAACGACTCAAGACTTATTGATCGAATCTTGGATTTCTTGCTTTTTAAATTAATACTTTAAAATAAATTTTAAGTTCTGATGAGTATTAATAATTTAGCAAGCATGGTCTTTGAAAAACCTGTAGTTTCAGCTCTCGCAATAGCAAGAGCGGAATCACCAGAAGCCGAAGAAGAGGAAGAAGTACTTGATTTAACCTTTTCTCTTTTAAGCCTAGGCTTTACTAGTTGTTATCACATTAGCTCAGATAGCTCTTGATTTTTTTCGAAGGTGATATTGATACCTAACTGAACCTTTGCTGCTTTTTTTAGGAACTGGTTGATCCTCAAATAGACTTAAAAGAAAAGTGCACTGAGGAATCCAAATGTATGCCGTTAAATGAACGCTACCAAGAGTGTAATTCGAAGTTGAGTGATGGAAAGGGTCAACCAGGAGAGACTTGTACAGAAGAATTATATGACTTCCTTCACTGTGTGGATCACTGCGTAGCTAAAACACTATTTGACCATTTAAAATAAAGCTAGTATGATGATATTATAAAAGTTCTATTTGTTTGTATTATAAATTAATATACTGTAGTCTTTGGCTATTTCCCCCCTCATGTTAAAATAATAAAATGCCAAAAAGGAAAGTATATTGAATAGCTTTATTTCAGTGGAAAATCAAAATTCAATAATTTAAAATGTTACATAGAATTAGGAATTTGTTGAGTATTGAAAGAGAATTCTATCGTATTCTTTTAATTGCTCAATAAAACCAGGATTAGGACAAATCGAAGGCCTTGCGTCCTTTACTTTCCCTAAAGCTTGTTCAAATCTTATTTTAAATTTGTTCATTATGTAGGCAATTACAATTGTAGCACTACGGGATACTCCTGCATTGCAATGAACTAAAACACACCCTTTCTCAGATCCTAAGGAAATGAAATCAAAACATTCCTCAAAGTATGACTGAATTTTTGTATCAGGAAGATCCAATATTTGAACACTTTTATAAACTTGGGTTTTTTGATCAATTCGAGAAATAGTTGCTCCAGAACAGTCAAGAATGTGAGTTATAGCGTGTTTTTCCAATGCATCCTCATCTTGAGCCACATCCTGAGAACCTATGGATACTAATACGTCAAACTTTCCCTTAATAATTATTTTGAATAAACACCAATATATAGAAAATAGAACGACCTAAAACAATTCCTGGTAGAATAATTCCAATTTGTAAATCAGGCTTCAAATCTACAACAAATCCGTGACCTTGTTCAGTGTCAGAGCTAGAGGTCACGAAAATGCCGGTATCAGATTTTTTCTCTCTCACAATGCGACCATCTTGGAATTGAACCCGAGTTTCAACTATTTTTAAGGTTTTATTAGATGAAAACGTCTTAATATCATCAAGGAAACTCATCAATAATTCTGAAAGGTCGCGTTGCAAATAAAAAAAAAACATCATAGATGTCACCACTTACGTTAAAAAGCAAATTAAATGTGGGAAATATGAAATTTGTCGCAAATTTGGGCATTACGCGAGGTACATGCGAAATCCGGTTTCAGAAACGTCATTTTCCGCGATAGAAAGAAACTTTGCGCCAACATGGAAAGTTCTGGGTTTATTCTTGGAAAACTTATTTAACTCATCCCACTTACACGAAGGGACTATTGATCCAAATATTTCTGTGTTTATTTCCGTTTCCACAGTAATAACACGACTCTTTTTGAGATCTAGTACCGTCTTTGATACCATCTCTAAGCCAAGGCCTAAGTCTAACGGTTCACTTTGTCTTATAATATCATTATGTTTCTCATTACTTTTAACAAACTCGGTTTGTACTCCGACGGTAAACAATTCCTTAATGTAAAAATTACACTGATTTGTTTGGTTTTTACGCATTAATAGCGAATCCTCTTACGTAGAATCTAAATAGAATTAAAAAAAGCAGACAACCTGAAGAGGTTACACTTTGTCCCGCCAGGAGCGCTAGTATCGGAGGGGCTAATTTCACAAATTCCCGCCGAAAATTTCTAAATTTTTTAACCTTTTGATTGGATGGCTCTTTTGGGGCGGCGGAAACTAGGGGTGTGCATCTCAGATTAGACGGAATCCTTTGGGGAAGGTACGAAACGACTCGAATCCAAGACTTTCTGTTTATGTGTATTTACTTTGGGTTCTAGCAAAAGTTAAGTTCAACATTGGCCATGTACAGTTGTTCATTTCAATATTGTATTAAAAACTTTATTTTTGAAATCGTCCGTGTTTCATAATTAATGAACCGACTCTGAAGTTAACTTAACGCTTAAAAGTACTACTACACTTAAAAGTAAATTAATTTTTAGATAACATTGGTCTAAAATGTGACTAAATTTGTCTGCTACAATCATAAAAAACATTACAATTAAAAAAATCTGGCCGAAGTGAATGAAGGTATAGATTAACCCAGAGCCACCTAGTGCCTAAATATATCCAAAGCTAAATATACTACTACCACCAAGAACCATGAAGTACAGTTGCAAGTCCAAGTAGGAGCTTGGCGAGACTGTCAGTGTCCGAAAAATGGCTGGTAAGGAAATTAACAATAAAAGAATGGGAAGTGTAATACTTAATGATGTTATGTTACTTATGCTACAACCAATAATGTAGGGGTTGCCGTTGGCGCTAAAGATATTTTTGAGGTCGGTCAATCGTTAATCCAAATACACATTATATCTGCTAGATTATATGTTTAACCCTTGTCACCACTAATAATTTATATTAATTATAATTAAAATTATGGGTCGAATTTTGGGGAGAAGTCTTGACGTTTAATAGTTGCAAATTATTGACTAACATCGAGCCAAGAGAGGGAGTACTTCCCTGACAGTGCAAAATCAATACGGAACTGAAACTTTTAGTTTCACTTTCTAAAACGTCACCTTGCTAACAGCTTTGAACAGTTCCATTGCAAAATTGTGAAGTAATAATTCAACATAATTGGCCCAATTTCAAAACGGAAACCAAAACTAAAGGACCGTAGACAGTTTCAGTTTCGTACGAATAAATAGGCAGCTACAGCCTACAACGCTTCATTTACTCAGATTAGAAAATCCGAAACTCAGTGGACTATCACCATGGTGGAATTAGATCAACTAAAAACGTATTAGCGCGAAAAATTCGATGGTAGAATATATATGGAGCAATATTTTAGTAAGTTTTTTTTTTATTCGTGATTGTAACGTGTGGGACAAATTCAGTCCTCTCGTCCACCTGATTAATCAGGTCGAGATATGTGTAACGGCCACGCCAACGGGGGGATACGTGGGGACAGGGGTGGGGACACTCGTGGCGGAAGTATTCCGACCACCCGTTGGGGAATTGGTGGTCGTCCTCACACGGCCATCCACAAGCTCTGCCTCCCAGACGCTTGGGATTACAGGAGTACGCCACTACTCCCGGCATTTTAGTAAGTTCGTTATCTGGTTATCCGTTTCTACAAAAATTGGACGAATTTTTCAAAAATGGTAAGTCGTAATCATTTCTTACATTACGATCAGGAAATTATACAATACACATCATAAGTAACATATTAACTATAAGTATGGCAAAAAGCCTTGATTATCACCGAACTGATTTTCCAAGTGATTACGCAATCCAGGTTTCGTTCAGCCCCCTAGTGTCCAAAATATACCCAAATAGAAATATACTAATGCCAAGGGCGATAATATACTATTCAGTTCAATTCGGAGCTGAGCGGTAGGGTCAGTGTTGAAAACAGGTTCGGTTAGACAATTAGTATTGAAATCATAGACAATGTCATACTTATGATACATGTATACAATTGAAATGTCTAAGGGATATTATGATGGCCTTGATGATTCCGAGGGGCTGATCTGATCAAGTGACATAAAAACTTGTCGAGGTTAATGGTAATAGTTAGTGTAGGGAGCTGTTGGCTCGCGTGGCATGAAGGGCTTGCCACCACCCTCCTACGCATTGTAACCCGGCGGCCCGGCCACCTGTATTAATGGCTTTAAAAGTCGCCTTGGTTATTAGCCTAGCTGATTATTATTATTATTAATTGTAAGTTTCAGTGGCGGCTTAAGAAGACTGGGTCCCCGGGGCGGCAATTAGTGCTCCGCAGATCCGGTTCCGACCCCCGAGGAATTGTCGGAGACGGAGCCGGAGCCAAAACTCAGCTCCCCTAAAAAACCGGAGCCGGAGCTGGATGCAAAATCCTAGAGCCGGAGCCCGAGCCAGGAGCTGGCTCCGATTGCACTAATTATTTTTTAAGCGCATGTAAATATTAAGATAACACTAATATTTCTGTGAAAGAATACACTATTGTGTTGCAAAAGCTAATCAAAGCGTTAAATAAACTTCACAGCATCATCATTCATCAATACTAATAATAATATTTTATTTTATTTGTACACAAAATAGAAAACAAAGTTACTGCTACTGCTAGGACTTACATATTTAGTATTTACCAAATTATCAGTGGAGTCTGCTACTGCTAGGACTCGTAAATTTATAACAAAAAAGGGAGCGTCCATTAATTACGGGAGGTGATTTTGGTGATTTTTCGACCCCCTCCCTCCCTCGTAATATCACGTGAGATTTTTCAAAAAGCGTATTTTTAGTGTGTTTGATTGCGTTGGATTTATTTTAAAAAAACATAATTTGCTTAATTATTTATATTCAAGACTAGTTAAGACTAGTATTTTAGACAGAACGTAGTCTAGAATCACTAAGAAAATCGAACAATAAAATACTTAAATTTTAAGTATTAAGGAACTACTAAAATTCGTAAAAGAATATTCATTCTAATTCAGTCCACGGGGACTCATGTGTGGTCTCAAGAGTGACTACTGGAACCAACATGTCCATGTGATTTTCAGTAAAATCATCTGCTCCTTCAACCTCGCTTTGATTTAGCCACTTTAAACCGTTGTCGCTTGCACACAGAAGCTCAGTAACTCAGTGTGTGACAATCCGTGAAGGTCACACTTTGCGCCCTGGTGCAGGTGGTGCTCTGTGGACCGCACGCCGGTGCTCTGCAGCTCTTGTGATGGATGAAAAGTAGATACCGCATGTACTGCAGCATCCATTCCCCACTCTTGTCTTCTCGATGCTCTGCGTTCCGCGGGTATCGATGGTGATGCCTTGTTGTGGATTGAAAATTATTTAACGGATCGTAAGCAGATAGTCGTTCTTCAGGGCCAAGCATCTGCTTGGAGCAATGTTGGTAGGGGGGTTCCTCAGGGGTCGGTTTTGGGTCCTTTACTCTTTAACGTATTTGTAAATTCTTTACCCACTGTGGTGCTTATCGCGTTAATTTTACTTTTTGCCGATGATTCGAAACTTTCCCACAAAATTCGTTCGCGATCTGACTATCTCGCGCTGCAGAGTGACCTAGATGCGATTGTTCGTTGGGCCGAATGTCGTGGTCTTTCCTTCAATAATACGAAATGCTCTGTGTTGCATCTCGGCCGGCGCAATCCGAACTTTGTTTACAATATTAAGGGTACTCCGATAGTTTCTACACTCTCCGAGCGTGACCTGGGGGTCGTGATTGATCCATACCTAAAATTTTCTGCGCAAACCAATAAAGTTACTAAACGAGTTCGTTCGGTGGCTGGGCTTATTCGACGTAATTTGAATTTTCGGAACCCTATACTTATTAAGCAGCTTTATAATTCGCTCGCTCTCCCGCTCATTGATTATTGTTCCCCCGTTTGGTATACATTCCATCTCTATTCATCACAAAATTAATAATTTAAGCCTTCTGCACAAGTTTTTTAATAACAACTTAGAACTTAATTTTTCGGATTATTTTTCATTAAGCGTGGAGTCCAGAACCCGTGGGCACTCGCTCAAACTTTACAAACCTAAAACAAAATCTTCCGTTCGTTTTAATTTATTTTCAAATAGTGTAATTAATGATTGGAATTCGCTCCCCAACGATATTGTAACCGAGAATAATTATCAAATTTTCCGCTCAAAATTGTCCCTCTTTTACGATGTAGATTTTTAAAATATGTTCTTTATTGTACTCTTACATCTCTTTTTTTTTGTTTATCTGCACAAAAGAAAACCTTTGGCTTTGCAGTTGTTATTTCATGATATTAAATAAATAAGCCCCTCCGAGCTTCTCCGATGGCACCCCTGGCTACCCTGGGCCGCCCTCCCTCCCCCCCCCCCAACTTACGCCGCCCCTGGTTAGTTTGCGAATACGCCTATATTACGCTAAGTAAAATTACAGGAAGTACGGTGATTACGCCGATATTACGTACTCTTGGAAGTGTGTACACTGATTACGCATAGTGGTCATTTTACGCTTCCAGTCGACAGTAAGCCTTGTCACTAACAATAGTAAGGGAACTTCGCTTACCTCCTTTGCTCATTTTTAAAACGTCTAAATAAAGGCAGGGTCGTTTTAACCTTTCCGTAGGCTTTAGGCTAAAATCTCACAATTAACGGTTTTTGGAACTTCGTAGGCCCTAATTTATGGAATCGTAGGCCCTAATGTCTCCTAAAATTTTCGTAGGCCTTAGACACTTTGCCTAGTCTGCCTTATGGATAAGGCGGCCCTGAATAAAGGGTTTCTTAAATTCATTTTCTGATAAGTTTATTTTCCGAGTGTGCGTTCTTCATTTTCTTCTCGCGGTGCGTCGTCTCAGCCACGACAACCAGCCAATAAATTTGAAAACAAAAAGCGCTAAGTCTTACATGCGACGTATTTTTCTAAGCTAGGAGGATGAAAGTGAACTGCAATAAACTAGAAAATTTACCGTAATTAACTTTGCATCAAGAATCTATAGGCTTCGTGCATAGTCAAAAAAAATTATTCAAAATTTTGGTTACAAGTATCGCCGCCTACCAGCCGAGTTTTAAATCGAATATATGAAAGCTGTCTGCTTGTTCAAAATTCTGTCTACACAACAGCTGAAAGTTTCAACCGAAAAAAGTTGAAATACAAAAGTTGTCTGCTATTTCTTCACATATTTAGTTGACGGATATTATGTCAGATGGCGCTATATTTCCTAAGCTCGAAGCCTATAGAATCGTTGGGCTCCTCCTGGCGATCCTATAACGTTAGCTAATTTTGAAATGGTTCTATAAAATCCTATATAATTAGTTATCTGGTATTTCGTATTCGTGGGTGGCTCGCAATTGTAAGCAGAGCGTTTTAGGAACATTGGGTTGCTCGTGTGTGTGGCTTATTATCGTTGAGATGGTAACGAGTTTCTGTAGGACAAGATGTATAACGACATCCATGGCTGTCATGTGATTATTTACCACCATAGAGATGGTATGGGGTAACCGTTTTGCCTCGTGATATGTGACATAGAGTAATGGCCTGGTAGCTGTTTCAAGGGGGGGGGCTTAGTTACGACTTGGATGTTAAAATTTAACTGAGAAAGCTGAAAAAACAGAAACTCAGCACTTCAGCAAATTAGTCAATTTTGTCCAGACGGTTTATAAGATAGTAGCTTCTATGTAGGAGGAATCCTTCAAAATTCCGCGGTCCAGACGTCCAGAAATTCAGCAAATTATACAAACCCAATTCCTGAAACGTTTTTGGAATGGAGTCAACGACAAACGCCTGCCTCCTGATTGGCTGAAGTGATAACGTAAAACGCAGAAAGGCACCACCCATCTGAGCCTCAGATGGTAGAAAGGTTAATAGTAAAGTTAGATATTCATGGTTGAAATGAATACATTCATGATAATAGGCTGTAAAAATGGAAAATGTACTTTCGCAGTCTAGAGGCACTTCTCAATGGTTCGAATTATCGACATCATTACTCCGACCAAGAATGTACTTATTTCTACTTAGGGAGGATTACTATATTGAGACAACATTGTACATAATGATCTAATACATTCTTGGTAATGTGGAAACTTGTGGCTGGGAGCCCCGGAAATTTCAAGCGGTAATTATGTGTATTCATTGGCGTATCTTCAAAACTGAGACACCAATGAGAGCGCCAAAACCATCAGGACAAAGGTGACCGACATCGTGGCTTGCGACATTCTAAGTACCGCGCCCTTCGGGGAGCAGAATGTGGGTTTATTCAACGTGGTTATCAGTTGCGGATGTTTGGAAGGAGCCGCATTGACCAAGGATCAGTTTGAACAGGCCCTCGAAAACGTAATATCCATCCTAAAACCAGGTGGGGCGCTGGTTCTAGCTGGATATCACGGTAGTACTTATTATTACGTTGGCGACGACCAACTGCAGAATTTACGGATGTCCATCGAAGATATTGAAGAATCTTTCAAGAAAGCCGTTCTGGTAGTCGAGGAATGCTTGGATTATAAAGCCGAAGACTATCGACGTACCCCTCGCAACAAGAATATCAAATCAGTTCGTTGATTTCTTAAATTTTAATTCAATCCCTACTATAACTATATTAAAGTTTAAATTTGTTCACAATATTAAAGTTTTAATTTGTTCACAATATTAAAGTTTTAATTTGTTCACAATATTAAAGTTTTAATTTGTTCACAATATTAAAGTTTTAATTTGTTCACAATATTAAAGTTTTAATTTGTTCACAATATTAAAGTTTTAATTTGTTCACAATATTAAAGTTTTAATTTGTTCACAATATTAAAGTTTTATTTGCTCACAATATTAAAGTTTTAATTTGTTCACAATATTAAAGTTTTAATTTGTTCACAATATTAAAGTTTTAATTTGTTCACAATATTAAAGTTTTAATTTGTTCACAATATTAAAGTTTTATTTGCTCACAATATTAAAGTTTTAATTTGTTCACAATATTAAAGTTTTAATTTGTTCACAATATTAAAGTTTTAATTTGTTCACAATATTAAAGTTTTAATTTGTTCACAATATTAAAGTTTTAATTTGTTCACAATATTAAAGTTTTAATTTGTTCACAATATTAAAGTTTTAATTTGTTCACAATATTAAAGTTTTAATTTGTTCACAATATTAAAGTTTTATTTGCTCACAATATTAAAGTTTTAATTTGTTCACAATATTAAAGTTTTAATTTGTTCACAATATTAAAGTTTTAATTTGTTCACAATATTAAAGTTTTAATTTGTTCACAATATTAAAGTTTTAATTTGTTCACAATATTAAAGTTTTAATTTGTTCACAATATTAAAGTTTTAATTTGTTCACAATATTAAAGTTTTAATTTGTTCACAATATTAAAGTTTTATTTGCTCACAATATTAAAGTTTTAATTTGTTCACAATATTAAAGTTTTAATTTGTTCACAATATTAAAGTTTTAATTTGTTCACAATATTAAAGTTTTAATTTGTTCACAATATTAAAGTTTTAATTTGTTCACAATATTAAAGTTTTAATTTGTTCACAATATTAAAGTTTTAATTTGTTCACAATATTAAAGTTTTAATTTGTTCACAATATTAAAGTTTTAATTTGTTCACAATATTAAAGTTTTATTTGCTCACAATATTCAAGTTTTAATTTGTTCACAATATTAAAGTTTTAATTTGCTAACAATATTCAAGTTTTAATTTGTTCACAATATTCAAGTTTTAATTTGCTAACAATATTCAAGTTTTAATTTGTTCACAATATTCAAGTTTTAATTTGCTAACAATATTCAAGTTTTAATTTGTTCACAATATTCAAGTTTTAATTTGCTCACAATATTCAAGTTTTAATTTGCTCACAATATTCAAGTTTTAATTTGCTCACAATATTCAAGTTTTAATTTGCTCACAATATTCAAGTTTTAATTTGCTCACAATATTCAAGTTTTAATTTGCTCACAATATTCAAGTTTTAATTTGCTCACAATATTCAAGTTTTAATTTGCTCACAATATTCAAGTTTTAATTTGCTCACAATATTCAAGTTTTAATTTGCTCACAATATTCAAGTTTTAATATATGATCAGAGTTATAAATATTACGGGTGGCCCGTAGGGAAAGAGGAAGATGCGGTTTTCTCGTCCTTACTAATTTATTAACATAATCTTGGATTAATAATAGAAGCTAACGCTTAGCTTCTATTATTAATCCAAGATATAATAGAGTAATATCGGTGTTACGTAACTTGGCGTAACTATAAAAAAAACTGCAGTCAGAAAGGTGACCATAACCGAAAGCTACAGGGCCGTCGAGTAACTTTTGCCCGGGCCCTAAATTCCGTATTGATTTTCCGTACAGATGGTAGCACTATTGCCCCGTGGTTCTGTCAAAATATGTATTTTTCAAAAATAATACAATTTCAATGATATTTCTTAGGTGTGATAGTTACCAATTAAGAATATTGCTAGCGGCCATTGATTATAACGAACATAGTGTGGGTTAAGAGGTGCCATCTTCCGGTGGTAGGGCAAAATGAGTCAGAATAATAAATCTGTGAAGTCCCAAACTTCAAAACACTCTAGAGCAATAAATAATGATATTTTCTATGCCTGCAATGCAGAGGACACACCAATTAATAGGGGAACTCGCCGGATTAACACCTGGATACAATGTATAGGTTGCAAGGCTTGGTTCCATGCAGAATGTGTCAATATAAAGCCAACAGATGTTAGTAAGATAAAGGTTACATGGCTATGTGACAAGTGTGCCATAACCCATATAACAGATAATATGATGACTGAACAAAGTAGTAAAACTACTCTAAGTGACACTAAGCCTACGACACGTCCTGACAAGCACTTGACAGCCACAGTAACGAAAGTAGGTGGCATTGCTGACCACGATGAAGACGAGGTTGGGGAAACACCTGACACGAGCTTGATGTTGCGAGATCCTGGCACAGTCAATTTGGCAATGGAATCAATGCTAGGTAGACTAGAACAGATGCTCTCTTCTAAATTTACTGCCCTCGAGGTTAGGATGTCTGATGTTGAAACTACGTTGGTGAAGGAACTAGAAAGAAGAGATAACATAGCCCAAGCAAGGTTTGATCTGTTGGGGAAACGACAAGATGAGCAAGAGGAGGCCAATAAGGCTCTTCAACGGCAAATTACGGAAATAAAATCTGCACTGTACAGAGGACAATTGGAGGATATCCCAGACGCAATACAGAGACAGAAGGATGAAACAGAACAGCTTCGGGAGTCTTTAAAACTCCTTTCTGACCAGTTTGATACACTCCACATCGAACTAAACAAGAAACCGCATCGAGCAATACAATTGATAGGTGTCATACCTCCGCTGGCGCCTTGTCTACAAACTTTGTCGCTTTCCGTGTAGACTTTGATGACCTAGACACCCTCCAAGGCACCGATAATTGGCTGAGGAAGAATTTAGAGATTGATGAAAAGATCCCATTCACAGTCAATTCTTGTAAAAGGTTCGGTAGACGAAGTGAAAGGATAAATAAGCCTATCCTCATAGGCTTGGATAGTACGGAGAGCAGAGAACTCCTCCTGAATGCCTCACGGCGGCTTGAGAGTAGTCAAGTATTTGAGTATAGCCAAGTACGACTAGCCCCGGATCGTTCACCTGAGGAGAGAATGTTCTCTAAGTTTCGCATGTGGCAGAAACATCGATCAATAGGCGCAAAAGGCAAGGCGCCTATAATAGCGCACCAACCCAAAACACTGGAGGTGCTCCCAGTAAACGTTTGTCAACTCAACCCAATGCCATTACCGATAAAAAAAATGCGTCGCCTGGTCTGTCCTCGGGGAATCAGACCAGGTAGTCCAACCATCCCCGTCTTCTTGAGTGTACTCCTTTCGCAAGCGCCAAAGGAATGTGCATAAGGTACGCAGAGGGACACGACGTGGGAAAAATCGTACCGCTATAAATAGTATAAATAATAAAACTAGCTGTTTAACCTTCGGATTCCTCAATATGCAAGGAGCCTCTCAACAAAAGTGGATGGAAACGAGTGCAACCATTTCTGACAATAATTTGGACTTTTTATGTTTATCTGAAACACACTTAAAGGATGGAAATTTACCACAATTATTACCTGGGTTAACATGGTTTGGCCTTAATCGTACAAGGAAGGCAAAAAAAGGGGTGGACTCGGAATCCTCTCTCGCAATAATGGATCCATTAAGGTTATCAAATCTTGTGTAGAGCACATGTGGTTTTCCCATGAACTTCACTCAGATATGGCTATTGGTCTAGTATAAAAGGATCTACTCGTGTCTTGATAGAGATATTTTGGAACTGACCTCCATTGGTTTTCGTAAAATATGTATTGGTGGGGACATGAACGGTCACTTAGCAGAATTTGATGGCTACGATTGTGATAATGGACGTTTGCTACGTGAGTTCTCTGAAAATAATAGTCTGACCATAGGAAATCTGCTGAGTTGCTGTAGTGGTAGAGTCACACGAATAAGCCACAATAGTAGAACGACTATAGACTATATCCTATGTAGCGACGAGGTGGCCAACAATACAATAGAAATGAAAGTTGATGAAGCGGGAACCTCAAGTTTGGGAAGTGATCATAATCTACTATCAATCTCGATACAAACCTCTAATACGCCATTCTATACTGCTAATAAAAATAAAGAGTTTTGGGACTTTGACAATGAAGAGGCGTTAACAGCCTATCGTACTAACATGGAAGAATGGGCCTCGGGACTTACGGCCTTACCTACCTATGATGCCTTCCTTGAAACCATGACACGAATGCTCCAGGACAACCTAAAGAAAAAATCGCCCTCCGCCGTCGTCAAGCATGGTCGACTCCCGAAAAAGTGGTGGGATAAAGAGATTGCAATGGCCATACAGGCCAGGAAAGAGGCCTGTAAAGAGCATAGGAAGGCTAAGGCGCAAGGCGCCGAGGTAGAGATTGTCTTGTCAAAGTTAGCCACCTACCTTCGGAGGAAGAAGGATGTATCGGAGATGCTAGCCAGAAAGATCAGAACAGTGAATAAGCGCATAGAAACTGACATACTCATGGCCGGTAAAAATATGGGACGAAAATTCTGGAAATATTTATCAAAGATCCGAAAAACAAACTGCCCTGGTGCTCCTAAAGCGGCGATGACTACTCGTTTACAGGAATATATATCTGACCTTGAATCTGACTTACTTGATCGCCCGTCACGTGATGTTGAACAGGAGACCATGACTATTAATGACCCAATGACGGTACCACCTAATCGACTGGATGAGTCCTTTGATTCCAGAGAATTTAAGGCAGCTGTTCGGAAACTAAAACGGGGGAAGGCTGCGGATGTTGATGGCATACATGCAGAGTGTATTTCATCCCTTGGACCCCTGGCCCTGAACTGTCTCATGCTTTTATACAACGATATCAAAGAATCTGGTTCTATCCCTATAGACTGGAAAGGTTGTCGCGTTACCTTAATTCCTACGGGAAAGGGTAAATCAGAAGACGAGTTGGAATCATACAGACCTATTGCGGTAACTTCTGCAATGTACAAACTGTACGCCATCCTCTGGAAAGAAAGAATTACTACATACGCGGAACTTAATGGTTTCCTTAATGAAGCCCAATACGGCTTTCGACATGGACGCCGGATGGCGGATAATATCTTTGTGGTAACCCAGCTAATTGAACTTTACAAGCTAAGAAGCCGCCCTCTCTATTGTGGATTTCTCGACCTACATTAACACTCTGGCGAATCAATTGGAAAGCTTAGGCCTGGGGGGCTTTGTGGATGCCGAGTCTAACAGACGCATCCCTTGCCTCTTTTTTGCGGACGATGTTTTGCTGATTTCCGACTCTGCGCCTGAGCTCCAGTCCCTTTTGGACGTATGTTCCACGTTTGCTGAGAACAAGGGTCTACGCTTTGGTAGCGCGAAGTCTAAAGTGCTGATCTTTGGGAGTGATAATGACGGAGACAATTTTACCCTGCACGACCAACGGATAGATATTGCAACGGAATATACATACCTGGAAGTCACTTTCTCCTCCGAAAATTAAAACTATCTCTACGAATTTGAACGCCAACTAGTACTAAAAGCTACAAGGCTCAGATGGGCGGTGAAAAACTTAGCCAACAACTCGTATAACAAGTACTCCGTGAGTCGCACCATTTGGAAATCGGTTGCAGTCCCAGCCCTGACCTATGCCAACGAGGTACTAACCATGACAGGCCCGACCCTCACGGCTTTGGAATACGCGCAGCGCGAAACGGGTAGAAGTGCCTTAGCTGCAGGTCCCTGTGCGGCTAATGCCGCCATCAAAGGAGAACTGGGTTGGAGTTCAATGCAAGAACGGGAAGCGACGAGCAAATTGAAATACTTAGGGCGCCTTCAACTGATGCCGAAGATTATGTACCCTGGCATTGTTTTTAGAGCAATACGTCAAAGGGCATAAAGACAAAGTTCAACAAAAGGGTGGAACAACTAGACAAAATCTATGGCATTGGGACTACCAGAGGAATCTCTCAAACTGAGCAACAGTGGGCTACGACGGTCGCTAGGGAGGTTCGTGTAGCTGCGGAAAATAGATGGCTAACTGAAGTATCTCAGAAACATAGCTTACAATTATACAAAGCAAAGAGCAAACCGGCGCCTGAATCGTTTTACGATGGGTCATGGTATAGCGGACTGTTGTTTGATGCACGCTCGGGCACTACTGACCGGCAAACGCCAAGCAGAATTGATGAACTTAAGCCCGGCCTGTAAATTATGTAATTATGAGGTTGAGGACCTGCAACACGTACTGTTGGGATGCCCTGCGTTGCAACTGGAGCCGACTCTCTCTGAGTGGAGGGCGCAAC
This sequence comes from Leiobunum rupestre, assembly GCF_980474605.1. Classification (NCBI taxonomy): domain Eukaryota; kingdom Metazoa; phylum Arthropoda; class Arachnida; order Opiliones; family Sclerosomatidae; genus Leiobunum; species Leiobunum rupestre. Next base: position 20,361,553 of record NC_143393.1, on the reverse strand, counting down.
ACCTGCGTACGCCACTCGACACTCTTCTAGGTTTCACGGGTAATAGCAGTGATAAGGACATGAATGAAGTTAAAAGCATGCTGGGTGCGTGGAAACGTGCAAAAGATTCATGGAAAAGAGCCAACAAACAATCCCCCCCCCCCTCAATAGCCATATGTTTTTGGACATTACCTACTATTAACACATTTCCTATATAGATAAAGTTTTTGGTTTGGTTTTTACTTTTTCTTTACTTTTTATATATTTTTTATTTTCAATGTATTCTTTTGTTTATCTTTTTCTTTTGTTTCTGTTAACTACATAGAGCAATAAGTAGTATTGTCAAGACTGTGCTCCCTGAATAAATAGGTGAGCCGCCCTGTTCCAAAAGGGCTGTATATTTTTTTACGAGTCGCCCATTAAAATCCTTAATCCTTAATCCTTAATCCTTAAACATTCAAATAGACCGCAAGCCCGTTCGAAATCTGGCGAACTTCAATACAGAATGTTTTGGAGCAAAAAATCGAAATTATACAATAGTGGAAAATTGTATGAAACAAAAACCTATTCGTATATTGATTCATTGACGGAGATGGTGTTTGACGCCAAAAAGAATTACATGGTTACTAAACACTTAATATTATAACACTTTTTACCTCTCCGAGGGGACTTTGTACCCTTGGAGGGATTATACAACCACCGTGTCTGTCTGTCTGTCTGTCTGTGGGTTTGACTGTCAGGCCTGCGAACGCATTCGCATTTTTGGGGCTAAGGGTAATCACTGCGTACCCAGTTTCTTAGAAGCAAGGAAAAGGTTTTTCCAAAAGCGCCCTCTTTTTGTCATTGGGTGCAGTATAATTTTTAATCGGCCGGGATTCGAACCCGAGCCCTCTTGCACGATAGGTGAGCGTTCTACCGCAGAACCACGGATACAGTTACGCTTCATTGAAAATTAAAAACTCTTCCGAGGAGAGGTATATTTTGGCTTGCCAACTTGTTTCATTTCAGGGTAATATTTCTGATCCAAAACTAATGGATGAGCCCGATCCTCGTTATATTTAAATTAAACAAACAACAAGCTATCTTGTGACTAGATTTAAGGCTTGTATATAGTTCTCTTCGCTATATTTTGACGAGATGTGTATTATTTCAAAGAAAAAAAGGGTGACTCACTTTATCTTTTTTGTTAACAGTCAGTTTTTAGGTTTGTAGAGCCTATTTCAAAAATCCTTTACCATTTTCATATATCTTCATTTTCCAGTCTGTTTTCGTACGATAAAGAAGCAATTTAGAACTCGCGATCATAGTTGAATCACATATAAATATTGTAAAATAGTGTAGGATAAAATTAATTTTGAGACCTCTATTGAGACAACCTAGTTTAAAATGAGTTTGAGAAAAAACCCCGTCTGGTTTCCAAAAGCGAAGAAAATGCAAAATAGAAGAGACTCTAATTAAGAGCCAATCTGGATCTATTAAACCTAGGAGCAACAAACACAAGGAGAACGCAGCTAGCCTTTAAACACGCTAACGAAGGGTTGTGTACGAATTTCACGAGCCTTTACGATGAACATTTTACGGGCGGGCGGGGGGGGGGGGGAGACAATTTCCGAATTTTCCCCTTCGGACGGCAGCAGGCGCTAAAGCCTCTAGCCAATGAAAAACGTACACAAGAAAATCCACGACTTTTGACGGGTTGCGTTCTCCTTGTGTGGGGTGTTGTGTTTGTTGCTCCTAGATTAAACAATATTTTGAGTCCACTATAATGACTAGCAATGCCGTTCAAACTCGTGATAGTTTCGAATGGGTAGGTAATAAGCCCTGAAATAGTTTTTTTCCTGCTTCGTGGGTGCGTGCTTACAGAAGCCTACTTCCAGGGGTAGTAGGTCAAACTTTGAAGCCCTCTAGCGCTCTTTAAACTCGTCGCAGAGGAACGCGACAAAAATCTCCATATTTCTCAGCTACAACCACCAGAAATGTCTGTACTGACTATTGAATCACCCTGTATATAAGTTGACAAAGTAACTTTGTTAGTTATAGTAGTAGTGTAGTTTCAGATGGTTATTCATACCAGCGAAAACACATGTTTTAAATTCTAAAATAACTAGCTATTGTTTATAATAGTTATTTTTATCTCCTGATATAATACTGCATAAATATTTTCACACATAGTAAGCGTTATTTACATTTTTGAAAGCATTTCAATTTTTAATGGACCTTGGCTGTATCACTCGGCGATTTCCAAAGACTAAGAGGAATTCGCCGAGAGTTCTTAGTCTTAAGTCACGTAATAATTTACTTTGTCAATGGCGAAACAGACCATTATTAAAAAAATGCATCAGGTAAATAGGTAGTGTCATACTTATGTTGATTATGTTACTTATGGTTAAAGCAAATATATTAAAAATTGGTGGGCAAGAGGGGGCCCCAAATTGTAGTGCCTACGTGGGAAAAAATCCTGGCGGCGCCACTGATGTGCCCCCCTCCCGTATGTATGGCAGCAGCAGCAGAGTAGCGGCTCTGCTCAAAGAAAATAAAGCTTTATATTCTTTGCTCGGCTACACGAATTCCTACATTTGCACGGCATTAATTCTCCATCTAATATATTGACCATATCCAAAGGCATATATTCCATTTTATCCAACCAATATCAAAACGTGGGACAGATCTGATAATATTTCTAGAAAACCCGTCACGCGACTGCTATGGGTTTTACTCAAAAATACCACGTTACCGATATGACCCTTTCGAAAAACATCGAATGAACCAAAGAATATATATATGCTTCGCGAAGCGTATATATAGTCTTTGGAATGAACTTAAGTGCAAACATTTGGAATTTCCCAATCCCAGGCAATTCCCTTTTTACAGGCCCTCCGTAGTGAAAGGTTGGGACCCCTCACTACTTCGTGTCTTTTTTATTTCGGTGCCCCTAAAAGGGGGAAATGAGATTATAATTTCCCCTCTGAAACGGGTGTTGGTGATACGATTACCTCGATGTGTTCGTAAAGGCGCGAGCTCGGTGGAGTATGCGCTTGAGGCTGTGTAATATTGTTTTTGGTTTTTATCCGTGGAAGTACGGTTATAGCTTACTTCATTTGAAACAGGTAGTTTTGTTTTTATAGTTTTAGTAGATTGATTAAATAAGTCATTTACGTTGTAATATTGTTTTTGGATTTGTCTTAATTTTTTATTCGTATTTCTATAACATTTTGATTTTTAATTTGTATTTTTATGAAATTCAATTTATATTTCTGATGAGATTTCTTAGGATATTAAGCTTTCCTAGGGAATATTTTTTAATTTGTTTTTCAATGAAATATTTTATTATTGATAATTGTTGTTTTGAGGTATATTTTCTTATTTTTTTTAAATTAAATTTTTATTTCTTAATTGGAGTACTATTTTATTGTGTTGTCAGTCACTTACCAGGACCAGTTTCGGGGCCATGTAGCGAGTGTCTATAAAAGTTATTTTTATTGAACGCCTTTCTTCCAGGGGCTTCCCGTTTCGCTTTGTAAACAATTGTAAAGTGTTATTTTTCAATAAAATTAATTATTATTTTACCAAAGTAAGCCTTATTTACTCCATTGAAAACGCAATTCTATTTTTTAAATTTTTATAAAATAAAATCAATACGGAGCATTTCACTTATGTTTTATATACAGTAGACGAAATGTAGGTATCAATCTCTTAGTCTATAGGTGATAAGCTAGTTTTAAAAATTCCTCGAAATGAATTTAGACGAGGGAAGAGTTGCTCTTTGTTCGGTCCAGTTAACTAAGAAAAGGATTATCTCTCTAGGCATGGAAGAAGAAAGCTAAGGAATAGAATTGAGTATCGAAGTCCTACCCACGGTTTGATGCCAACTCCCACAAACGGGTGAATGGGTGGGTTGAAAATATGGGGATCGCATCGAGGTAAAATTGACAAGTGCCAGCAAACTAGCTTCACCGCACCATGATGGGGCCATCTAGATAACTAAAATATTTTTGGCCGTTGCGGTTGCGCTCGTTAATTTCTTAGCCACAACTGATGATTTTAAATTTAAGTTAGCTACAAAGTTTATAAAATGGGAAGGTAATTTTTTTTATATTACTGATTTTATAATAATTGTGATCTTTAGAAATGAAATCCATAAAATAAACAATTTTGAGTAAAAATTTCGAATATTTGGTTAATTATAACGCAATCAGCAGTATCACCGTAATATTGAAAATCTTTATTTTTCCTTAAGAAAGAGGGCGCCAAACAGTTATATTTCTATGCTACGTCACAAATATTTTACCACGATAACCCCTTTTTTCACCCCTCTAATTCTCCCACCTGGGGGTGGCGGAGTTCTCGCATGAGGTGTGAAACTTGGAAGAAAGAAGTATTCTGGAGTGGAAAAGTCGGGCGCTACCTGCGGCTTTGTAAAATTCCCATCATGCTCTTTTTGGTCGGACGTCATCAAGCAAGAATGATGGCAGATAAAGCTGACGTCCGACCAAAAAACCGGTTTAACTTTCATAACCCAATTATAGTTTCTGCCCTCCAGCAGTTCATCCCCCTTTGGATGGAGCACTTCTCAATATCTCGGTTCCTGTATCTTCAAGACATGCTGTCCCCTTTTCAAAACCGGCCGATCTCCCCCACCCTGCCTAACCTTGAAACTAATTTTGAAAACTCCCGCAAAAATACGAGGTCGCCACTATGCAGAACGTAAATATGAAATCACTTTTTAGAAAACAAGTGAGGTTTTTTGTTCTATTGATATTTGAAATTTGTTTAAGGCAATAACATTTGTAATATCTATTTTAATTATAATAAATATACTACTGGCAGGGATAGGAACGGGATAACATAAAGGCGAAGTCAACTTAGCGACTTTTATGCCACGCACGGTCGTAAGCTTTACTTCTCTTTGTAGCATTTCAAAACGCAATTTAAATGATTACACAATAAAGAACTAGGTTACAAATGTTAAAAGAAAAATACAAAAAGTTATAAAAAAATTATATTTATTATAAACACAAAATTGTGTTTTTTTTTTCATGGTGTCTTGACAAATGATCGCGCAAGTTTTTTAAATTGGTCAATTCCAATACCCATGGGAGGGTTTAAATTGTTAAACAAATTCGTACCATAGCAAAAGACCGAGTAATTTTTTAAGATCGTCCTTGTGAAGGGGACGTGTAGTATGTATTTTCTACGAGTGAAGTGAATGACAAGTTTCCTTTGAGTAAAGGAGTTATAAAAATAAGTGTTGAGGGATTTGTAGATATATATTAGTAAGAAATAGTCGTAGATTTCTTCTATTTTTAAGGAAATTGTATTTTGCGAATATCGGTGATGAATGGGCTATATAGGATTGATTATCTATTATTCGAATAACCCGTTTTTGCAGAAGTAATAATTTATTTAGGTTGGCTTGGGAGGTATTGGTGGGTTAAATAGATTCATGGGAATATGTACTAATTAATAAAGTTTGTAAAACCCTTTTTCTTAAGCACAATAAATTATTATTATAAATAAATCGTTTACTCTATGTAATAGACGGTAAAATAAATGGGGGTGGAATTTTAAACCGTCATTGCCACTTAAAAACTGGACACTATCCAGGGAGGGAACACCGGATTGGTTGGTATTGGAGCATGCGCAGAGACCAATTTTTAACTGTCGCCGAGTAACAATTATCTAAATCGTGATTCTTCGTAGAGCACGTGGCGCCATCTAAGTAAAGCTAGACAAAATGGTTGTTTAACTGTAAATTTACCTATAACTTGAATTCTTTAAATTAAAATACAAATAATTAATTGATATCAATCGTAATAGACGTGAAAAACGGTTGAAATGACTTAAGTGACAATTAAAGTCGCGAAGTGGGGAGGCTGGCAGCCATGCTGTCACGAAACGATTCCCCTTTTTTTCCTACCCCCAAATTCAAAAACCCTTCAGAGGCTGGGAGCCGTTGGAATTTATTTTACCGTCTATTGTTTTAAAAATTCACTTTGTGGTGAATTTCGCCCCGCACTCCATGTAATATATTTATTTCGATTTCTATATTTATTCAGAAACTAAATTTACGGTATACTATTAATATTTAAATCATTTAAGCGCATGTTGTTGTTTAATTCTCTTGTTGGAAATAAAAACGGAAACAGAATTAAAATGAATATTGCAACTTTTCTAAAACAAACATTAGTATCGAAATTTATTTATTAAGAAAAAAATACAAGATACAAAGCTAGAAAAGGTAATATATATCCCACAGTAGGAAACACAGGAAAGAAGAAAATAATAAAAAAATAAATAAAAAAAAAAACAAAAAAAAACAAATGGAGAAATCATTAAGTTGAGAATAATATAGCTCCATAGGCGCCCAGCCCTAGCAACGACCCTGCTGGCGCCTTCTGTTGAAAATATTAAACAGCCTTTGACCTAGGAATATGAATGACCCGTATCCTGGAATGGAAAATTGTATTCCCCCAATACAGGCTCCCCGTCACACCTAGGAATATGAATGTTTCCATCCTCCTAGCTTTGACAGAGCAATGTCTCGTGGACTTGCATGCGCGCGCGCAGTCTGGCGCGAGGCGAGAATGCATTGTAGAAGGTAAATGATAAAGTTCCTATGGAGAAAATCCGGTCTGGGGCTCTATATTATTCATATCCAGTCATGGACTAATTAATGTATACATTAATTAGTCCATGATCCAGTGATGCACAAAAAAATTCTATCTTTTTCGTATCTTTTTACATAGATGGCAGCAGCTATACTATACTATAAATTTTTTCCCTCTGAAATTTCTATAAAATATCATTTTATTTTTGATATTTTTGAGCAAAGATGGCGACAAAATCATTCACAATCTTTCATTTTATTTAGTTTTGGCCCTTTGATTTTTTTACGACCTTTCAAATTTCTTTAAAGATATGAGTTTCAATTAATTTCAATTCTTTTTTGCCCTTGCTTGAAAAATATCGATAGAAATATTTAAAGATTTGAATAAGTATCATTTCAAATAATTCTTTAGTTTTAATTATTATGAAAAGTATATACGTTTCACGAGAAAGTAGAATAAAATTTTTTCATATCAAAAGTTAAAAGTATTAAAATGAATATTTCAATTTTTATCTTTTGATTATTGATTTAGTAGTAAATCCTTCAACTTTTGATTTTATGGATTAGAATTGATTTTAATTTTATCATTTTCAAAAACTAAATTATGGAAAATAAATAAAGCTATTGCATCGTCATAGCACACACCGCCAGTTTGCAACACACATGACTCTCTAACTGCGTCTGCGTGGGACGGTGGGAAAAATATCTTTTGGGAGTTTTGGTTTTAGTTTTGAAATCGCCTTCAGGCTGCGCGGCGCAGAATCAGTCTCCGCCTTCCGTCCCTCCTCCCTCCGCTTATTCCCCTCCCCCCGTTAAAAACAGCGACAAAAACTGTGCGACCTTTGACCGCTCCTCTCCCTTCTATCACTTAACAGTGTATCACGTGAGATAGGATCGCCGCTCAAATAGTGTATATCGGCATCTAGATGGCGCTAAAATATTTCCACTCAAATACAAACAAAATTGAAGAGAAACCAGAAAACATTTATCGTGTAATTTCTAATACAACAAATGAAAGCACTGGCTCTATTCCGCTCTTTTTTTCGCTAAGCTAGGTAAGAAAAGAATCTTTTAAAATATAGTTTGCTCCCCATTTATTTTCTTCCAAATTCTATCGCGATCATTTTGCAATAAAGAAGATCATATCAAAATCGTATATTTTTATTTTTCGGATAAAGTATCATCTCGTATCCTAAAAGTATCCAAAGATACGAGCGCGCCCATCACACTCACGACGTCAATGGGAGAAAGTCCGCTTAAATTTAGTTTTGGTTGACTGTTGCTCCAAAATATCGACAGTTAGGGAACTACTTGGTTTGGTTCAAGCCATTTACAACTTTCAAAGCAATTCGGTCATTAGAAGTGAATATTTTGAAAACTCCTAAAAAGATCTAAATGTAGGCTACGATATATTAAAAATGCCACAAAGCTGCGACACTTGATGGTGGAGGAAAAAAAATGGATTCACTATTTTAGAAATAGACTCGATTCCGTAGTTTTAACTTTAGGGAATCTGATTGAAAACTGAAAACCCAACGAGGCTGCCGAGTGTCGTGGGTATATATCCCAATTACATAACTTTAACAACTTAATATTAGTCGTTAAATTAGACGAAGTATTAGGTGTAACACATTCCCTGTCGGAATAGTTCCAAAGTTATTTTTACGGAAGCCGTTGCCATTTGCCAAGCTACTGTCAAGACCTTAGAAGATTGTAGAAACTCTGAACGCTTTGATTCTATTTGGGAAGAAGCTACTAAAATCAAGGAGGCTAGGAAGGGAGGCGAAGTAGGAGTGATGAACGCGCCAGCATCCTTGTAAGAAGTTTAGCGCGCGCTCGGCGGGAAAATGTCGGCAAGATTGCGGCCGCTACGCTACGTGTTGCCGCCATTTTTCCGAAATTTTCCCGCCGAGCGCGCGCTAAGCTTCCGAGGGGCTGCTAACTCGCGAATTTGGTGTACATCTCTAGATGAATTCAATGAGAATTCCCTACAGATAATACTTGAATTCTGTAAATTAATTCATGCATGCCAGGATTTCAAGTTAATTCTTAAAGTTTTTTAAATTTCTTATAATTCACATGATTCCTTACAAATTACGCGAATTCTTTAAAATATACAAGAATTCCCCTCGGTATTTCCTGAAGCATTGTATGAATTCCGTAGAAATATAAATGAATTCCTTCAACTCCTAGTGGAATTCAATATAATTTGTGAAATCCCAATGAATTCGAAAAACGATTGTAATTTCACGTGAATTCCAAAATTTTATTTCATTTCATTAAAAACTCCCTCGAATTCCTTAAAATATGGCGTGAATTCACTGAATTCTGCGTTGAATTCTTGGAAATTGTGTTATATTTTTCCTATTATTGCCAGAAGCATTTTTTAAGAACCTTGGCTAAAACCGTCCCCTAGATAGCAAAGTCCGTGCTGTCCTGTTTACCAGGCTGGCACCTGACTGAAGAGAGAGAGCGAATGGATCACGATGTCGAAACTATGCATAGCCCGTTTATTTTTTTCAGAAAAACCCCGTTTTCAGCGTTGCCAGGTCCCAAAACTGAAATTATAGTATCGAAGCCCAAAAATTATCGAATTTTCTAGAAAATTATAGTACACAAGTACGGCCAGCTTTGATTACTCGCTATACCATGGTAGCACTTTATCATAGTTGGCCGTTACTAACATATTTCGTTTTCGTTAGGCTACAACACGCTTGATTAGTCAAGTCAGCCGTATTTTCGAGAACAAACCAAACACTCCGAGTATAATATTTCAATTCTTGCCTACTTAAGAGACTGGAAACGCCGTTCTTATGTAAACAAAAAGGAACTTTCTAATATTTCTTAAATTATCGCACAAATATCGGAAATATAGTAAAACTATAATACAATTATCGCAAAAAGCGTACTATATAGTACGCGATTGAAACTGTAGTACGGAAAAATTCGAAAGGTATAATTATCGAAATGTACTATAATTATAGTACGGTTGGCAACGCTGCCCGTTTTACACCTTTCATTAGGACACTCAAGCTTCAAAAGGGGCCAGGGTAGTCTACAGTTTTTTTTTACTTGTTGAGCAAAATAGGTGAAAATGAACCAAAATGGCTAAAATCGGGAAAATTTGAGAGAAAATTTTAAAAAGTACAAACATTGAAAAAGTATTTCGAAATTATTTGAAATAAATTATTTTTAAAAAACGATTATAGTTTATAGGAATTGATTGAAATAGATTACTTGTGAAATATCGGTATGATACATAGATAAATTGGTTTATTAGGTCAACAATGATCAAATGCTAAATTTTAAATTTTAAAATAGACTAAATTTTACAAAAAATCTCAAAAGTTTGAAATAAAATATCTTTTTTCAAAATTGATGAAATTGAAGAAATGCGAACCAATTTTATCAAAAGCAGAAGTTTTGATCAAAATTTAAAGGAATTAATTGAAATTTATTAGTTCTGTAAAATTGGATTAATAAAGAAATGTATTTATTTTGGTCTATTTGGTCAAACTTGACCAAAATTGTTAATAATAAATCAAATTTAGCTAAATTTTAAAATTTTGAAAAAATATTTTATTTTAAACTAATTTAGTAAACTTTATTATTTTTTTAATTAAAATTTTGCCCATTGTGATCAATTAATTCGAATTTTGATCATTGCTGAATGTTGACCAAATTGACCAAAATAGTTTTTTTTTTCAAATGCACTACTTTATCTATATATTATTCGGATATTTCACAAATAATCTATTTCTATCAATTCCTATCAATAATAATCGTTCTTCATAAAATTTACAGCTTTTGATAAAATGTTTTAATTTTTTTTAATTTTGAAAAAATAATTTATTTCAAACTATTTTGAAATATTTTTTCAATGTTTGTATGATTTTAAATTTGCTCCCAAATTTTTCCAATTTGAGTCATTTTGGTTTATTTTCACCCATTTTGTTCACATTGATCAAACGTTAATCAATTTTGATTGTTTTTTCGTCAATTTTAATCTATTTTTGGCATTTTAATTTTTTTTAAATTAGTTCATATTTTGAATCGGTCAAAATCCCATGTTATTTTCAATGGGAAAATTTCAATTTTTTTGTTTTCAAAAACATTTTTCGTTGCCATGGCAAAATGATTGCCCATTGAATAAATTCCCTTTAGGATTTTCCATGATACATGCAGGTCTACCAATCCCCCGAGTTTGAACAAAATCGGTGGGTTACACTTCGGGATGTCTCCTTGTTAGAAATACACTTTTTAAAAGGATAATTTTTATTAAATTATATTTTTCGAAATACTGTAGCCCGATAGGTGTTATTGCTTACAAAGAGTGCTTGGGTTTTGACTTTTAATTTTTGAAACTTATACACTAAATCCTTTATTTTAGTCACTAAATCTAAAACTCAGCCCATAGCTGAACGGGCTCGTCTTACACTAACAAGGAGACTACCCGAGGTGATAATCACCGATTTGGTTGAAACTAGGTGGGTATGTAGACCTTATAGTAACATGAAATTTCACCAAGGGAAAAATTGCAATGGGCATTAGTTTTGCCATGGCAACCGAAAATGTTTTTGTCAACACAGTATGTATATTTTCTCATTGAAAATAACATGGGAATCTGAGCACTTCTGTGAAAAATTTTAAAAAAATTTCAAATTTCAAAACCAAAAAAATAGATCAAAATTGACAAATGAAATGAATTTTATGATATTTTGGTCAATTTGATCAAAATATGTAAAAATTGATCAATTGTTATTTTCAATGGGACAATACGCTACCTTAGAGCAAGAGTCAAGCAAGTCTGAAAACCCCTATTTGTGTAAAACCAGTTTTAAGTTCGAAATCTAGCATAATAACAATGATAATCTAATAATGAAAATTGTTCAAAATACGAGTGAAAATATAGATTGAAAATTTTGTACTGAGGCACCTTAATTTAAAAACACTCAAGGATTCTTATTTTGAATTTCTTTCAATAGTCACGTATCTCGACTTACTTGACTTTTGCTCTCAGGTAGCGAATATAAGTAGGTATGTCTAACCTCTTTGAGGGTTTCCATGTAGAGGTAGACGTGGGGGTCGGCACCGGAAGTCCCCGCTTCCTTCCCCCGGAAATACGTCCTTAATTTTCAGTCCCGTTACCACTAATGGTAAGCTTAAAGCCTATGAAGAAAATCCGGTTTGGGACTCTATATTAAGGGGTTTTCCCCCGAGTTCTTCGGTTTCCCCTTCCATAAAAACTTGTCGAGGTTAACGGTAATAGTTAGTGTAGGGAGCTGTTGGCTCGATCTCGTGGCATGCAGGGCTTGCCACCACCCTCCTACGCATTGTAACCCGGCCACCTGAATTAATGGCTTCAAAAGTCGCTTGATGACTTAGGCCTAAGGTGGTGCCTTGGGTATTAGCCTAGCTGATTATTATTATTATTATTATTATTATTCTCAACGCAATGGATTTAAGTGCCTGTTGTGGATGTTTGGAAGGAATAATTTAGCGTCGCCGTTAAGAACGTAATAACAGTATTAATAGTCAAATTAAAAAAAACTGGAAAATTCCCACAAAATCCACGTTTTCCCCACAGAGCCAAAATTGACCCCAAAAATTACCACAATCTGGCAACACTTTGCAGAATACCATTCTTTGTTAAACGAAAAATGGTCTTTGCGCATGCGAAACTATTTACCAATCAGGAGTTCCCTTCATAGTTAGTCTAGATTTTGAAGTAGAAGCGACGGTTAAAACTTTCCCCCTTTTTATTTAGGCGTACTTTGAACAAAGGACTTCATTGTCTAAGTTGTACATTCTCTTGGAAAGTTTCCTGGTGGACTTGAGCATTGAGTTTAAGCTTAGGTTTCCTCAAATTCTTAATCATTTTTTCTTCCTTGTATATGAATGCTAATTCTTATCAATTCTTTTTTTCAGTGGTATTACCGCATATTTGGGGTTTTGAAAAATGCCTTCTAAGCGAAAAGGTACCTAAAATTATTACATTTCTCTTATCTGCTCTGTTTTATATAAAATTATTTTTGTTTTAGGAAAAGGAAGTGCCCGAGGCCGTGGAGTTGCTCAAGCTGAAGAAGGGTATAATACTTTTAATGTATTTTAAATATTAATTTTAACCTTCTAATCATCGGCCTAGACCTCAACATGGGCCTCAGGGAGGTATCACCCGCCAAATTCCAGCTCCGCAGCAACAACCACCACGCAGTATGAAATTGCACAATTACTTTCAGAGGATATGCCAGTTTTTTTAACATAACTGTATTTTAGCTGCTCCACAGGTTTTGCAACAGCAACCTCCTATACAACAAGCTGTAGTTTCAGCTAATGTGCCACTACCAATACATCAGGCTCAGTCTATTAGGCCACAAATGCAAGCTTGGCAGAAGCCCCAACCGATAGTTGAACCAGCACCTCCACCTCAAGTCAAAAAGCAAGTAGCTCCCAAAGTGATAGATGTTACAAAGGATTTAGCAAAGTTTACTGTGTCCAAAGATCCAGTGGTCAGTAAAATGCCACCAAGGCCTGGGTTTGGAACGAAGGGACGCCCAATAAAGCTAATTGCAAACCACTTTGAAGTTGAAATACCTGGTGGCAGTGTCTATCACTACGATGTTGAGGTTGAGGCCTTGAAAACTCTGAAACTAGGAGAGACTCCTGATCCTAATGAAGCTCTGACCAGAGCTACCCCTCAACAAGTATAAATATTTAATGCGACTTGTGTGTTAAGCACCAATTTAAACTTAATTTAATTTTTAGTTATCAGGCAAAAGAGTAAAAGCTGCAATATCCCGAAAAGTCATTGACCAATTGAAACAGAGTTATCAGGAATTTGCACGTTATTTATTGGCCTATGATGGGAATAAGAATTTGTACACAAGACGCCCGTTGCCTTTTGATTCTGGTCGCAATTTCATTGTAAATTTGAAAGAAGAGGGCCGAGACTTAGAGAGTCGATTCAAAGTCAGCATCAAACCTGTTGAGAAAGATGGGACTTCTTGGTGTGAAATAAACATGGAATCATTAAAGGCAGTGTTCCAAGGTAAAGTCGCAGACATTTCCTTCGAAGCGATACAAGCGTTGGATGTTATATTAAGAAGTGGCCCCGCTAAGAAAATGCATCCTCTCAGATCTTCATTGTTCAATATTCCACGAAACCCAGACCAAAAGAAGGTGTTAACTGGCGGTCATGAAGTTTGGTTTGGTTATTATCAGAGTTTGCGTCCAGGGCAGTGGAAACCTATGTTAAACATTGACAAGTCTAGTACGACTTTTTATCCCAGTGGACCAGTCATCAACTTCATTTGCTCATATTTGAACATAAATGTGGATAACATTGCCAGGTTGGATAATGCAGCTATTCGCGACCTCAACAAGGAGTTGAGAAATATTCAAATATTCACTAATCATATGCCAACTTATAAAAGAAAATATCGTGTTTTCAAAGTACAAAATTTTAACTGTCAATTCAGTAGATAGAAGTTTCATAAATGAAATTATTCTTCCAGATGACGAATGAAAGAGCTTCTCAAATCAAATTTGATGAAAATAAAGATGGAAGAGTCAGGAAAATCACAGTGGAACAATATTTCCGCGAAAACTATAAGCCTCTTCGATATCCAAATTTTCCTTGTCTTGAAGTATAATATTGTGTGTCATGAAACATTAAATTTAATTATCATCTGTTTCTTTCATTGAAGGTTGGTTCAGAGGCCAGAAAAGTTTATTTGCCCGTGGAAGTTTGTGATTTAGTTTTAGGCCAACATTACAGACGGAAGCTGCAACCTCAACAAACAGCAGAGATGATTCGATTTACTGCCACTCCTCCGGAGGATAGATTCAGAGTAAGGAATCAAGATTACCATAGCTTTTGTCAATTTAATGATTAATTTACCGCTGTTGCAGACCATAAGAGAGAGTGTGAAGGAAATGCATGTATGTGGCAGAGAATACATGCAAGAATTTGGAATCAAAGTGGCGACTGAACCGCTTCATTTGGAAGGGAGAGTTCTAGATCCTCCCACCATTCAGTACAGCGCGAATGCTAGAGTGTCTGAAATTAGACCGAGAGATGGTGTATGGGACATGAAAGACTCAATGTTTTTTAGGGTATGTATTCCACGGTAGCTATTTGTTAATCATTGCCACCAATGTAATAATGATAAAGCTTTTTTTTATACGAAAGGGCTGCTCCGTGGACAAGTGGGGCATTTTGTCATTAGCTAATGACCGCTTTTGTCGGCCAGACATGATAGAAAGATTCTCTAAAATGTTAAAGCAGTTTGCGGATCAGACTGGAATGCAGTTTCCAGCAGCAGCTGGCATTATGTACAAGGGACAAGAGGCACATCGTGGAGTATCAATTGAAAAGATCCTTGTTGAACTTCTAAAACAAGTATATTTGCAGCTTTTAGAATTAATATCTGGAATTATTATTGTTAAATTATTTTCTACAGGCCCCAGGATTGTCCCTATTAGTCATTGTTTTAGGCAGAAATTCAAACTACGGAGAACTGAAGCAAGTGGCTGAAACAAAACTAGGAATAATGACGCAGTGTATCAAAGAGGAAAGCATCGTCAAAAAGTGCAACCCACAACTGATCATCAACTTGTTGCAAAAAATAAATGCGAAAATGGGTGGAACAAATAATGCCCTTCTTGCAGCCCAAAAGCCCGATATTTTCAAGAAGCCTGTTATTATAATAGGTTTGTAAAAACCTCTTTTGTTGGGTACGATTAGTTACTAACATTTTGATTACTCAACAGGTGCTGATGTAAGTCATCCATCTCCTGGTGATAAAGTTAAGCCATCGATCGCAGCAGCTGTTGGCAGCATTGATTCAATTCCTAGCAGATTCAGTTGCGTTGTTAAGCTGCAAAAAAACAAAGATGAGCTTCAATCACGCGTTGAAGTTATTTTGGAATTGAAAGATATGGTTAAAGAATTACTCAGAGGTTTGTGTACTAGTTTTATAATGTTGGGCGCCGTATTCATTTTTCCTCCACAGCTTTCAACCGCAACACTGGTAAAAAACCCGAAAAAATTGTCTTTTATCGTGATGGAGTTAGCGAAGGTCAATTTGGAGAAATCCAGTTGACTGAAGTCACCCAGATTCGCCAAGCTTGCAAAGAACTTGATTCCAACTATGAGCCCGGCATAACATTTGTTGTTGTTGGAAAACGTCATCATACACGTTTCATGCCTGAAAACCCACGAGATGGGGTTGGAAAACACAAGAATATTCCACCAGGAACGATGGTTGATACCAAAGTCTCATCTCCTGTTGATTTTGACTTCTTCCTATGTAGCCATGCTGGAATTCAGGGTACTAGTCGTCCGGCTCATTACACTGTTATTTGGGATGATAACAATTTCAATGCTGATGATATACAGAAACTGAGTTATTACTTGTGCCATACCTATGTTAGGTAAAGTCAATTGGTACACCAGTCTTATATGATTTCAATCAATTTTCAATGTGTTTTCCATGGTTATAGATGCACCCGGTCCATTTCTATTCCCGCCCCAGTTCAGTATGCCCATTTAGCAGCTTTTAGAGCCAAGTATTACCTAGCAACAATTTGCGACGCAAGTTCATCGAGCAGTGAAGAAACCTATGCTGGTGGGGACGATTTTAAGCTACCCGCAAATGTTACTGAAGCAATCAACGTAAAAAATACCATTGGACCCAAAATGTACTATGTGTAAACTTTCAGCCAAGCCTTTTATTTTTTTTATTTGTAAAGAATATTTTACAAAATTAGATTTTCGCTTGAGTTTTTCTAATTGCATACTCATATTTGTTTTATGTTCCCAATAATTGTACCAAATATTAGGTTTTAAAATAAAAGGTTTATTTTTAAGAAGAATAAAGACTAAAAGTTGATAAATCTGCGACATAAGAATAAAACATATTTGGGCATTCTAGGAGTGGTTTTAAATTGATGCAGAATAGCCACCACCTGTATTTTATAATTTTGACTATATTTACCATGTTTTCCTATAACAATTGCACATTTTCGTATACTGAGGTAACTTTGGTACTTATTGAAATAAAGTATTTTGATATAAAAAACGCTTGCGTGGTCTACACGGGTTGCCTCCCAAGCTGTGGGTGCTTCTCCTGGAGCACCAACTTCAAGTGGAACACGCTTGCCTCTCGGCGCCGGTTCAAGCGACTCGTTATCGTGAACACCGTCGGTCACTGCCACGGACAAGTTCTTGCTCCGCTAACAGCGACAGCCTCCCATTAGTTCCGCCGACCACGTGGAAATCACACTGCCTCAGTGGTGCTTCTGGGTTTCCGTCTCGAATGCCGAAAGCACTCTTTCCTCCCCTCGTCTATACGCGACTGGAACTCCCTGCCGGACCACCTAACGGGTCTCCGCAACCAAGCTCAGTTTCGGAAGGAGCTGTCAATTTATCTCGAACAATATGACTAATTTTCTGGCTCCCGTTAGTTGAATATTGAACATTTACTTCTGTATATAGTGCAATTTACTTTAATTCCTGTATATAATTTATCTCCATTTGTCTTAACGTGATGGGTCCTAGACCTTTTGTTGATTAATAAATTAAAGAACTACAAAATTAGTCAGCATTTTGAATAATAATCAGTGAAACCCAAGAAATTGTGATTAAACAAAATTTGATTTAAAAAAAACTTAAAAGGAATTGTCACTTAAGTATATGAAAACCCAGGGGCGTAGGAACCGGGAGGGGCAAGGGGGGGCAATGCCCCTCCCTAGAATTTTTCTGGGAGGGGCAACTTATGTTATTGCCCCCTCCAACCTTTTGGTCAGTTGAAATTTTCAAAATCTCAAATTATCATTTTAAAAGCATATACATGTATAGAACTTCAACTCTTGTTTAAATTTCAGTCTTTTCCCGCCAATTTTTATAGTATTAAAAAGTACACATGCATTCGGAGAAGCTACACTCCATTAAAAATTAAAAACCATTCTCCAGACCCCTTTTCGTTTCTCTTTGCCCCCTCCAACTTCTAGAACGTTCCTACGCCACTGTGAAAACCATTATTCTGCAATTTAAATAGAAATTATCCTATATTTCCTTTACCTCCCTAAGAAATTCTATGAATTTCAGATTTTCCTAAAAAATTTTTGAGCTGTCACCCTAATTTCCATACTAACTTGATCCCAGCCAATATTACACCTTGGATTAATTAATCCAAGATTACACTGTGTAGGGATGTTTTTGAATAAATTTATAAACATTTTCCAATGAATTTGGAAAAAACAAGTTCGCCAAGAAGGCGATAATATTATTTCGTTGCCCGTATTACAGTTAAACATGGATGACATAGACTTGAGCGGAGCTTGCTAAACATTTGGGGGTGGGCACCGTCTTTGGTTTTTTCATGATATAAAAGTACAGTCACTTGTGGATTTGTATACCCATGCACCGTAATGCTAGTTGCAGTACAAGAAAAGAATGTTTATTAATATTATATAGAATGTGTATAAATATTAAATAGAATGTTTATAAATATTATATAGAATGTTTATAAATATTACATAGAATGTTTATAAATATTATATAGAATTTTTATAAACCTTTATTTCCAAAAGTGACATAAGACCCAAAAGTGTGTCAACTATACCTTTGCGCCCATTAAAACATTTACGGAGAGCTAGTCTCACAATAGACTACATAATCTACTAGTTGGAATAGTACAAGCAACGTTATATTTAGTCTATGGTCTGCCGCGAATTTATTTCTTCGAATTATTATCCTGTTGGCATACGTTCTAAAACGCCTTACTCGGCGGCGCTGAAGTGGAGGAAATTTCAAATTATGATGACGTATTTTCAACCCCCTCTCCCACTCTCTCTTTTTACTTCGCGACAAGCTCTCATTAAACATTATACCGTACTGATACCTAGGAGCAACAAACACAACACCCCACACAAGGAGAACGCAACCCGTCAAAAGTCGTGGATTTTCTTGTGTACATTTTTCATTGGCTAGACGCTTTAGCGCCTGCTGCCGTCGGAAGGGGAAAATTCGGAAATTGCTTACCCCCCGCCCGTAAAACGTTCAGCGTAAAGGCTCGTGACGCTCGTCCAATGAAATTCGTACACAACCCTTCGTTAGCGTGTTTAAAGGCTAGCTGCGTTCCGACGCTGCGTTCTCCTTGTGTTTGTTGCTCCTAGCTGACACACTTTAGGGTTTTATTTCGCTTTTGTTATTACGAAGATTTAGTTGAATCTACGATAGAACAATTGGGCCGAGTGGAAAATTTATTAAAAAACCCAAAGAAACCCAATATAGCAAACTTCTAAAACATTTTATAAAAACTTTATTTTCAATAATTTTTTTATAATATTCTAGAGCGTACTTATAGAGTGTTAAAGTAATTATTTATGCAAATATTTTGTAAAATGTTTTTAAAATATACAAAGAAAAACAATAGAGTATGCTTGTTTCTTGTTAAATATTAAAAAAAAAACTTTTTTGGAGAAGTCTATAGAATACTCTGTATAGTCTGTATAACGTATAGAGTACCATAGACATTCTATGAAACTCTATAAAGCATTTTAGACTTATTTGTAGAATGTTTTTGTAAGGGCTAGCACTCCCATTAGATATTCTAAAGTTCCCACAAGCCTAATAGTTTGTCTCTTCTATATACTAACTTGTAAGTTTAGTTTCGACGAAAGTTACGACGCCATCGCTGAACGGTCGCACCACAATCATAATTTCGTAAATATTAAAATAATTTTATCACTAAGATACTGACCATAATCGAATACGTCCACACAAGCAAGCTGAAGCAGCGACAAAAGTTATTGTAACGTGTTGCGGAACGTAGCTCGTGTTAAAATTAAAATTAACATTAACCCTAATTGGGAGAGCTTATTTTCGGCGAACACTAACCCTAACACCCGACTGAAAAAGCGTTAGAGTCCTGAAATATCTATCTACTCAGGACCGACTAAAATTATTCGCGAACGAACTGAATAGTTGATTTTATAAAATGTCTTTAAGCTTGCCGAACTTGTTGAAATGTTGCCCTGGAATAGTTCCGCCAAAAGGCGCCAATGCCTGAGAATGAGTTCATAAACTCATTAGTGGGAGAGAAAACGGATCCACAGCTGAAGCGGGGAGGTAACATTTCAACAAGATGGCCAAGGTTATTTTATAAAAAGAACTATTCACTTATTGTTGAGAATAAAACGCTGAAGTTGAAAACTGAACAACAACTTTTATTTACAATTACAAATTAACAAAGATTTGCTCGTTTGGAGCTTAACTAAAATCTCTTTTGGAGACGCCTAAAAATGTAGTCATTTACGAGACCCCGCGATGAACGAAAAGAACATGAATAATGTTGGAGCCTGGAGTTTTTATAGGCTCGCTCACAATCATACATTATTGGATATTGACCGGAAACAAGCTCCGGCCGTCCTCCCAAATCCCTTCTCCACGCGAGTTACAATTTTACTGGTCCCCTCGAACGGACCAGAAACAAGCCAATATTTTTATTTTATTTAGGGAACCGCGAAATATACACCAAAATTTTAAATACATTTTCTGGATTAACTAAATTACTGACTACGTTATACAAGATTTATTACTCTAAACATTTATCACTTTAATAAAATTTAATTGAAACAAATAAAAATGGCGACTTCTCGCGAAAGTTTCAACAAACGAGGCTTTTGTGTAGTTGTAACTATCTAACAATAAACATTTCCCGAAGAATAATAGAATAGCGCAAAATGTCACGTACATTTTTCATTGGCCTGGCTTGAGCACATGGAAAGGAAGCGGCCGTCAACGACTATCTCCGCATACGTAATACCATAAGTTGATCATTCTCTCTAAGTATACAAATTCCGGGTCTCGGTCGGGTATCTTAGTCTGGGTTTCGTGACGTCAGAGCTTGTATAGAGAGCAAACTCCAAAGAGAAAATATTTGAAAATATTTCGGCGGAGGCGCCACCGAGTGGACAAGACGGCAACTAAAGGGGCGTTTATTGAACAAAACTCTACCCTTGGATCTGAAACTAACCTTGAACAAATATGGTACAGGTTTTTTGGGGGCGAAATGCAATGAGCCAACCCCCCAAATTTCTCTCTCTCGGGCCCTCGAGACACGTTTCAGACGTGAAATGTACCATAAGAGATGCAAGAAACGTTACATTCAGCAGTATAAATTCAGAGTGAAGTTGAGGTGATACACAGTATAGGGCGGTTATAAAGGGCTGCCAGACCGACCCCGACAAAGACTCTAGTCATAGGTAACATAGCGTTTTGTCTACTTAGAAAGAATTATCCACTTATGGTAATACGTAGCTCACTAGCTCTTCTGTAGCTGCAGTATCTCTTGCATGTAAAAGAACGTGACGACATGTAAACTGTATTGATTTCTTAAACGGTATATTAAATCGAAACTCTTTGTAAATATCAACTATTTGGCATGGCCCCCAGTGTGTCAGAATTTATAGTCCGGTGTACCTAGTAACAGAGACCACACCATCGGAGGTCTATCATCATAGTGCCCTACGCCAGCGTCCATCTAGCCCGGACAGGTGGCAAATCCAGCATGGGTAGTTGTACCCTACTACCATATGCAGGGGCGGATTAACCCTTTCGGCGCCTTTAGGCACAGAAACATTTTCCGCCCCTGAGCATTGTCTAACGGGCTGGTCAGCTAAGTAGGGGCAAGCCAAGTACTTCAACCGTGGGGCTTTATCAGAGTTTTGGCGCCCCTAGACAAATGGCGCCCTAGGCACGTGCCTACTCTGCCTAATGGTTAATACGCCCCTGACCATATGTAACATAATCACTCATAAGTATGCCATAAGCATTTTCGTTAATGAAATCTTGTTCACGGAATATGACGTAAATTACGTCACTTACAATTCCGTGACGAAATATGCGTCATCAACTTTACTGATGGGAAACGGAAGTTAGTAAGAATTCCTTGCGCGCTTCTGACTTTGCCCATGTCAAGTTTAGATCGTGCTTCGCGATCACATGATTTCATTTCCATGGTAACCTTTTCAATAGCGCAAGGATTATAAGCATTTTTGTATTTTTGGGTCCGCTCAATGTATGTTCAGCGTGAAACTAGGCCTCATTGATTTTTTTCAATGGAAATATTATACAGAGGCATACTTATGAGTAATTATGTTACATATCCTACTACTGATGGTCGCACCTTTGACGCGAGCCACTCAACCCAGCAGAAGGTGCAGCAATGGGTGGACCATTTCCCACTTCGCACACAGCAGTGGGATTAAGAGTGGATGCTGTAGCAACTCCAGCCGACACCCTACCTACGTAGGTAAAGAGTCAAACCCTTTAAAGAGAGCTCCCAAAGGGGAACGACGAGCACACAGCAGTCCAAGTAACCGGGAAAACTGGTGGCAGCGGAGATCCCGGTGCGACCCCAAAAGGCCGGGAAACAGCTCTCCTGCTCAGGAGTACTATAATTTACCTCAGCCCCCCGGAGTAGCTGACTAGCGTACGGCGAAGGAACCTCCTCCCCCTGCTGTACCTAAGACAACATACCACAAATTCCACTGGCATCGGTAGTTACAAAGAGTTTACCCTCTGGATCAGGAACCCGCAGCATGGTGGCACATTAGTTCTGTTTCTTCAAGCCTTAGGACGCTGCCTCCTGCTCAGGACCCCACTTCCAACGCTGATTCTTCCGCTTCAACTTATTCAGAGGTGCAACCAAGGTAGCGAAATGCGGAATAAACCTGGAATTCCACCCACACATTCCCAGGAATCGAGAGACCTGCCATAAACTCCAAAGGCGAGGAAACTCACAAATCCGTTGGACCCCCTTCGATCACTTGAACTTCGGCCCATCGGACCCAGACCGTATTTACTACCATGATCCAATAAAAGATGTCATCTAAGACGTGACTGTCATGTGCCTGCAAGAATAAACTCTTTCATCTCTCTAAAAAACGAGTCAGGATAGGTTAAAATAAGAGAAGAACTGGACTTCAGATATTTCCCGGCTTAGTCTAGGGACATCTATCAGCTAACCTTTAGCTTGGGTCAATGTAAAATTTCAATTTAGTCAATCGATTTGCACTAAATCGTTAAACGTATACGCTTTACATACATTTAACAGTTATAATCGATAGTCCCCCCAAAATTATCGTAACCAACCAGTCGTAATTAAATTAAATGTATTTGAATATATATAAATATATTTAAATATAAATAAATGTATTTAAATATAAATAAATGTATTTAAATATAAATAAATGTATTTAAATATAAATAAATGTATTTAAATATAAATAAATGTATTTAAATATAAATAAATGTATTTAAATATAAATAAATGTATTTAAATATAAATAAATGTATTTAAATATAAATAAATGTATTTAAATATAAATAAATGTATTTAAATATAAATAAAATATTTAAATATAAATAAATGTATTTCAATATAAATAAATGTATTTCAATATAAATAAATGTGTTGCAATTTAAATGAATTAATTTAAATATAAATAAATTAATTTAAATATAAATAAATTAATTTAAATATAAATAAATTAATTTAAATATAAATAAATTAATTTAAATATAAATAAATTAATTTAAATATAAATAAATTAATTTAAATATAAATAAATTAATTTAAATATAAATAAATTAATTTAAATATAAATAAATTAATTTAAATATAAATAAATTAATTTAAATATAAATACATTAATTTAAATATAAATAAATTAATTTAAATATAAATAAATTAATTTAAATATAAATAAATTAATTTAAATATAAATAAATTAATTTAAATATAAATAAATTAATTTAAATATAAATAAATTAATTTAAATATAAATAAATTGATTTAAATATAAATAAATTAATTTAAATATAAATAAATTAATTTAAATATAAATAAATTAATTTAAATATAAATAAATTAATTTAAATATAAATAAATTAATTTAAATATAAATAAATTAATTTAAATATAAAATGTATTTCAATTAATTTTTCTAAAAACAAAGATTTTATTTAAACTGAATCTATTCGAATTAACGCCTTTTATTAATTTCCACGTACCTACCTTCAACACCAGACAAACCATTGCTAAGGATTCAGAAAACATACAATAAGTTTAGTGAGCAAATTGACATTTTCTCATGCAAATACCATGAAATCCACCAACTAAAATGAATATTGCCTCCTGTGTATACAAAATCTGATCTCTTATATCTGTATTTATATCTGTATACTATACACCCTGATTTTTAAATATTGTAACCATTACTTATCTCACTCCTGTAACCCTTTGTTTTTATGATTGCTACATTGATTGGCACTGCCTGTGCATCTCCCGGTAGGTACTTCGGTACTGTTGATTTGCACACTAAATAAAACATTTCATTTCATTTCAATATAAATAAATGTATTTCAATATAAATAAATGTATTTAAATATAAATAAATATATTTAAATATACATAAATGTATTTGATAAGCTTATGATTATATATATTATTATACTACAGAAACGATACCCAAACGATACCCAACTCGACCCGATGTGTTAATTTAAAATTTTGGGATTTCATTTGCATATTAGAGAAAAAAACCACGTAATTCAGTACAAATTCGGTCATAACCCGGTTCATCCGACTGACCTGTGGTTGGTCTCATTCGACTCAGCGCTGAAAACCATCATCGCAGTCATCAGATCTTCAAAGTAGATACCAAAATGGAATTATTAGGCCACATTGCAAGTTGGGACGAATTTGGCCGCCGGAGAGCCCCTTTCTGGGCCTCTTTTACCCGTACTACATCTCAACATACAGTAGTAGCACTTCGTAGCTTTCCCATGGCCGCCATTGTGGGCGCGAATTTTGTATGAATAGGAAAAAGCATGGGTGACGTCGTGTGACGTATTACTGCCATTAATCTAATGCCCTTCTCCCGAAAGTAGAAATAAATAAATTCCTGAATATATCTATATCGCATATTTCTTAGTAACAATTATCATATCTATAAATTTATTTAAAAAAATTGACAAATATATTTATCGCTGGCTTGGACAAAAGGATAACGTCATACCCGATTAAAATTTTGGCCCAAATTACCACCGAAACTGACCATCGAGAATGGTTAGGAACATTTGACTAAAACAGTCTTATGGAGAAAGAATGTCAGGAAATAACAGCGAGTGCACGAAAAAGTTTGTTTCGATTTCAACTTTTCAAGCTTTGCGTAATTACGACCTTGAAACATTTCGGAGAAAGTCGAGGTATCAGGAGAAGGGGGATTATTTCCTACCTGCTGTATTTTGACGTCATTTTTATCCAGTTTCAAAAGCTTGAGGAAAGACTCGTTTAAAGTCACCTATGCGTCTACGCCCACTAATCTCACGTCACTAGAAAACTTGTTTCTCAATGGCCAAAAATGCGTATCAACACGCTTTGAAAAATCATATGGCTTTTATTACTTATAGTTATGAAATAGTGTAAAGGAAATTTCAGCAGTTTAAGATAAAAATAAATTTGAAAAAGGTTCAATTTCAGTCGCTGACTTAGTAATGATTGCCTAACTCGAGTACACAATCACAGGTACATTTTTTTGGTACGCGTATTTTATAATCTTATCTTTAGCTACAGAGATACAGCAATCCCAGATTGACGTTCGTCAGTTTTCGATAGCAGCGTTAGTTCAATTATAAAATTTATTTTGGTAGAAAGGTAACGGACATTTTAAGCAATAAATACAAAAATGGAGGTAGAATTCGTTTACTTTCGTCTTATTTTGATCCTACTGTTTGGATCGGCACTTTCTGATTTGGGAGGATACAGAGCGCAATGTAAGTTGCATATTTTTATTATAAGATTTGCAATTCCAACTATTAAAACGCTATTAAATTTTTAACAACAGGATTTTCAATCCATTGTTGTCTAGCTTATGTGCATATATAATTTCTGCTTAAATACCAAAACTTCCAAAAGCTGAAAATATAATTTCAATATAAAAAGGGAATGGTTTTAGACTTTTAGTTGTATCCATCTAGGCCTTGGCAGGTTCGAAGTCGTTTTCAATGAGCGCGAATTTCCAAGCTAACCGCGAAAGCATGCATGCGCTGAATAACAACTCAGAATTTACCGCCTACACAATGAAGGTTAAAGCAAGTGTCGGCTCGACGTGAAGTAGCTCTTTTTTCAACAGATGTCGCTAGCGTCGAAATCCAAACAAGATGCTTACGCTACATTTCGACGCAAAAGGCGGTACCCCCTCACGTTGATTGGCTCGTTTGTAAATTTGTCAATAACTTAATTTATAGTTATTTTTAACAATATATTTTAAATGGGATATATAATTTAGGTTAAAGTCCACTAACAAGGAAAGTACCCGAGGTGTTTATTGGCGATTTTGTTCAAAGTCGGGCGTAATATGTAGACATATATATGAGACATGAAATTTCCCAAAAGGAGACGTTGCACTACCCTTTCAATTCGCCATGGCAACCGAAAATATTTTTGAGCACTTAAAGCAAAATATTTCCATTTAAAAAAGTTTATATCAAAAGTTAAAAATTAAGCCAGAGATTCCCACAGTAGACCAGTTTCACCCTTTTGGGGCTCATCAGTACTGTGTTAGGAACTCTGATATCTGCTGATATCAGCTTACATCCAGGGTGCACTATATGTGAGCAGTCTATTGCAATTAATAGTGAAGTTTTTCACAAAGTATTGCATGGTGGTCGCTATACAGCAGACCTCTTTTACGCTCGGGCTTCGGTTGAAATCCAACGTTAAGATTATATCAAAATTTGTTTAGGGTTTGCTATTTCACCCCCTTTTTATTATGGACTTTTTTACCTTTTCGTGTGTTTTGCGGCTTTTGCCATTCTAAGTATGACACGTCTTAATATTACCCAATATCTACAATAGCAGGAATCCATACCTCTTACTGGAATGCTTATCCGGCCGTATCGCGTATGGTAAGATCACTATGACGACTTTGGCCCCGCCTACGGGATAAAAAATCCCCTCTGCGCGCGCTCCCCTCTCACGTAGTTGTTTGTCAAGTTAACATTGTGACGTCAAAAAAACCGTCAGCCGCATCGAGACGAAAATCTGCCGCGATAAGCATTCCAAGTAGAGGTATGGATTCCTGACTATAGTCATATTAATTCAAACTGACGACAATCATGGAAATGTTACTAGTCTTAGGAACTGCCATATAACGATGCTAAATAAACCTCCTTTCGTATGCTAGTCTTTCGTGAGTAGCAGTCAAAACATATAAGGCCCGTTAAACCCCAGCTAGAAAACGCGTATTAAGAACGTGTATGGTCTGAGCACAACAAGACTTCATGAAACAATCCAAACAGTTAAAAAAAACGTTTACTTTGTAAAAATAAAGATGACTATTTTGGATGGTAATGCATGCGACACCTAAATGCATTTTGGCTCGTATTTATCGCTATTTAACTTGGTAGCAATTTTACCAATAAAGGGATATATAATTCTAACTGGTCAGTAGGGAGTTTGAATAACTCAAATACTGTGACGAATCGCTTTCGTTTAGTATTACGTTATTATCACTCGTATTAATATAATGTATATCCTGACGTTTTCAGATTACATGGACGAATACATATCGACTTCCGAGTTCAAGAATACCATAGAACTGACACCGGGAACGAGAGCCGTGGTCATCAAAGCCTCATCGCATCAATCCTACCGACCAGTTAAAATGACGGCTACTTGCTATGTAAAGGCCCCCAAAAATTATCAACTGGTCGTTAGCGTAGTGTCCTTCAACATACCCAAAGAAGGTGGAGAATGTAAAGACTACCTCGAGGTACAACGCGATTTTGAATTTGATTGGTCGAATCTTCAAATGATTCTGTGGCCCGTTAAATGAGCTTCAGAAACATTCAACTAAGACTAAGTATAATATTTTGATAGATTGAGGGCTTAGAGCACCATTCTGACGACGAAGAAATGTGCGGAAACAAAGAAGAGTTGGCGAGCGCTTTTTACACTCCGGAAAGTAACGGTCACAGGTTGAAGATAACGTTTAAGACAGTGAAAAGGTCAGGGGAGCAACCGGGGAATCCACGAAATTTTGAGATCGTAGTTACGGCTTTAAGAAAGGAACAAGGTACATTCTAAATGACTACATAAACATAGAGAAGCCAACACACTCCCAGTTATTTTTTGCAATTCATTCGTCAATATCAGGCCGGCAAAACCTATCACTATGCCATCTATACTGGTAGCCAAAGATATTATATAAAACCCATTATTTTATTCTATCAATTTAATAATTTTATATTCTTCATTAATTGGAATAATATCCTAATAGTTAAACAGAAGTTATATAATAATAATAATAATAAATAGTATTAATCAGCTAGGCACCACCTTAGGCCCAAGTCATCTTGCGACTTTAAACAGGTGGCCGGGTTACAATGCGTAGGAGGGTGGTGGCAAGCCCTTCATGCCACGCGAGCCAACAGCTCCCTACATTAACTAATACCGTTAACCCTAACAAGTTTTTTTATGGAAGGGGAGACCGAAGAACTCGGGGGAAATTTCCTTTAACCAGTGGGGAGAGAACTTGCAAACTCAACGCAGAAGGAGTAGCTCCGAGTTTTCACCCAGTGCTACAAGTTGGGATCGAACCCAGCTCCTCTTGCTGCGAGGCGAAAGCGCTAACCACTCCCACCACATATAATGCAATGTAATGTAATATAATATACAGGGTTCGTGTGATAGGTAAAAAAGGGCTTTGTAAACAAATCGAGGTCACCAGCGTAAAAAAGTAAATTTAAACAGTATTTAAAGTCCCTGCTGCATCAATGAATTATTATTTATTTTCCCTTTGAAATACAAATCCCTTTTATATCAGGGAGGAAAACATTTACTGGATTCGCTGCTTGGTTTTGCGCTTCTTGCAGCCTACTTCCAGGGGCTAGTAGGCCACACTTTGAAGCTCTCTGGCGCTCTTTTCACTCATCGTAGGAAAATGAAAAAAAAAAACAGGCATATTTCTCAACTCACCCCCTACAACTCCTTAAAATTTATGCATAACCTTTTGAAGCAACCTGTATATGATATTTAATATAATATATATGATATATGATATATAATATAATATATAGGATAAATAATATACTATAATACCACCATTAAAACAAGGATGACTAGGAGATGGTAGAGGGTATATGATATTATATTATTTATCCATTATAAAGTATATATTATATTATATAATATAATATTATATAACAAAATAAAATATATAATATAATATAATATATAATAAAATATATAATATAATATAATATATAATAAAATATATAATATAATATAATATAATATAATATAATAAAATAAAATATATAATATAATATCATATAATAAAATAAAATAAATAATATCATATCATATAATAAAATGTTCACGATTTAATAGTTTTAATTTAATCTACCACAATTTACGCTCTAAAAATAATATTGGTCCTACTAGCGGTTGTTAGATGGCGCGACGAGACACAGGGATATTGTGACGAACGGGTAGCACTTCGTTATACGGCTAAGATACGCCAGTGCGCCGACCTCCCCATAAAAAGATCCTGAAAAAGAAAAGTTGAGTTTAATTAACGGAATTTCGATTATAGATTGCTATCCACCTGGCCGTTTCCGATGCAATAACTACCAATGCGTGCCGTCCACCTATCTCTGCGATGGCTTGAATAACTGTGGGGACCAGTCGGACGAAATTAAGTGCAAAAACGGTGAACTCAGGAATGGAGAAGAAGCCCAAGGAATATCCCTATTCTACCTCATAATAATTATCTTCGCTGGCATCGTGTTATCCATTCTACTGGGGGCTGTCATCATCTACAAATGTCGCAAAAGAAAACTTCCAGGGCGACCCAACGAAATGAGCCGCATAGCGACGGTGTCCGGCTTCGAACGACAACTATCGTCCAGTCAGTCGTGTTCGACGCCAAGACCGAACTCGCCTCAAGTCGTTAACCTTCCGGCCGATAACCAACCGTACAATCCGAATTACGACAACAGCCGGGTCTTTCAACCCTACCAGGTGGGATACGGTGCCGTTTCCGAAGCCACCGTGCCACCGCCGTCCTACGAAGAGGCGACTTTACGCAAATAGCCAAAGACATTTATAACCGAAGACAATTACGTGGATCAAATTCCCATTTCATTCCCCCAATCTCTATATAAAACCTTGTATACGAAAAACGTCGTTTCTTCTCTCTCTTCACTTCTACGCTATCTACCCGTCCCAAATAATTTTGGCAACTGAAGTAACCTACATCAGGCGCGGGCCGTGTAGACGTGCGCGAAAACCTCCTCGTGTAAAAAAAGATCTACCTGAGGAACTCGACAGTTTGGAGGGAGAAAGAGCCTAAGCGGTTCATGTTGTTTCCCGGTGTCACCACTTTTATTAGAGATTAAAAAACACCTTATACTACAGATTTTGTTTACGCGTTTCGATAGTGAATAAGTTCTACCAGAAATACATGTAATTCTGGTTCTACGGAAGAATACACCGATTTTAAATCCGTCGACGTTGTTAAGTGCCACGCTATTTACGGTACCTCTTTCGCCTCAGATAAGTTTTCGTAATTGTCTCACTAATAATAAAATCGCGGCAACAACGCTTAAAAATAAACAAAAGACAATGTAAATGAAAATGAAAAATTAATATATGTACATACTAATCAGAGAGCTATTTATACGTAAGTCAATCTAAAACGCGTCGCGTGTACGGTACAAATAAATTATTTTCAAATCATACCTGTCCCTTCTGTAGTCGTAAATAATAGCTTATACAATAACCATAACCTACATAGACTCGAGGTTCCCGCGTCGCGAGGTTGTAATCGCGGACGTACCAGGGAGATTATCAACTTCGGGTCGGATTTAACCAGCTCCAACCGACGAACGCTGTCTATCAATAAATAGTAACAATAATCGGTGGGCTATACCTTATACGCGTATAAGGAAGCAACCTTTAGGACGCGTTTTATGCCATTTGCATTTAAAACAAGGATGACTAGGAGATGGTAGAGGGTATCTCGCGGTCTCCATAGACATTTATCTAAAATTATCAGCGCAGATAGGAGCCGTACTTAAGACAGTTGTCTTGAAAATGACGCGCTCTGATGAGAAAGGGCTAGTTTCTCTAACGCACCGTGACATCGTCTTCGCCATGAACAATCAGTAAAATATTTTTAAGGAGTCGCGGCAAAAATGCGCTCTCGCGTGTTAGTATAAGATAACAAAGAGCCTAATAGGTAGCCAAAGAAGATAAAACAATCTTCGCTAAGTAGGTTTGGGTTAAGGCGAGCGTCGATAATAATTAAGTTAACGCGTCCACCAACGAGACATGATTCGCTTCCAGTTAGTCATATTTCTTAAGACCGTGCTAACAGTTGAATTCGCGCTATGCAGTCACTATTTAGACTTTCCAGGTAATTATACGATTTGAGTCAGAAGTAGATGTAGGTTTATTAATTAGCCGTTTATAATGGTTACAGAGTCGGCGGACTCGCTATGCACCAAATACAGCAACAAGGTGCATCTGTACCTGCACGACAAAGAGTCGTCAGCCAAGATACTGAAAGCTACTAATACGAATCAATATCAAACTAGCGCTCGAGAATGCCAAATCATAGTAAAACCCGAACGCGACCACGGAGTTATCGCTTACGTTAATAGGATCAACTTAAGGACGAATAAGTTCCATAAGTGCGAAGACTACGTCAAGGTAAACCTAAGGTCACCTACCAAAAAACATTCGACATGTGGTTTAATTCTTCTATTACCGTTCAAAATCCGTAGCTCGGCTATCGTGGACACAGTAGCAACGAGTTATGCATTAAAGAAGGTGGTCAACTGATTACCTACGATAACGGACAACCGATGATTATAGAGTTCTTTCGCAAGAAAGCCTATGGCCAAAACGACAGTGTTTACGATCATAACTTCGAAATCGTATTAACTCAGTATTCGAGAGGTATTTACAGACAACCCTCAATATTGGCCACTGAAAAATTAAAACCTTTTTACGTTCATCGCTATAACTGATGAGCTAAGGAATTTCAGATGGCCTCCAAAAATCTCAATTACGTAAATAATCCTAATTTGACGTTGATATTTTCATGTTTCAAAGCGTATGAGGAAGGCACTTTCCCGTGCAGTAACGGCAGACATATTTGGGGAGGGTTAATATGTGACCAAAAAATAAACTGTGGTAAAGACAACAGTGACGAATTGTGTTGGAATAGTAAGTATGGATTACTCCTAATTTCACCCTGGACCTATTTAACGCGTGTCTCTTGGGTAAATCGCGTCTCGGGTTTCGCCTTAATTGGTAAAGACCTATTTTTATGGCCCACTCAGCAGAGTTAAGGGAGCGGTAATTTCAGTGATAAGGCAAATATCACGAAGACGTCTTATCAAAAACGGAGGCAATAGACATGACTAGATCTTATGGGGCTGTAAATTCAGGGTTCGTTTCCATACAATCATTCCTTAATTGCCCCACATTATCGGTAATTTCAAGTGTTTTGACACAAGCTATTTGATTTATCAGTTTCCACTTTCCTATAATTGCTCTAACACGGGGGCATCTATGACGTTCGTGTGTGTTCCATCAAATGTCAAAACAAACCAATTTTACGGTTTCTTAAAGGAAGGGCTCCCAGCGATTTTTTTAAAAATATTATAGGAATTATAGGAAATTTCATAGAAAACATAGGAATTTATAGGAACATTATTAGCCAAAAAATAGGAATTTATAGGAACATTTTAGCTAAAAATGGGAATTTATAGGAGAATTTTAGCTAAAAATAGGAATTTATACGAACAATTTTGAAAAAATAGGAAATTATAGGAGTATATTGAAAAAATAGGAAATTATAGGAGTATATTTAAATTATAGGAAATTATAGGAGTATATTTAAATTATAGGAAATTATAGGAGTATATTTAAATTATAGGAAATTATAGGAGTATATTTAAATTATAGGAAATTATAGGAGTATATTTAAATTATAGGAAATTATAGGAGTATATTTAAATTATAGGAAATTATAGGAGTATATTTAAATTATAGGAAATTATAGGAGTATATTTAAATTATAGGAAATTATAGGAGTATATTTAAATTATAGGAATTCATAGGAACTCTGGGAGCCCACCTTTGATGTTTTCGGGAACACCGGACCTAAGCTCTATTTAGAAGACAAATTTTTCCCAACTGTTAAGGCTGTTTTCTAATACATTATTTTTAAAATTATAGGAATTTCTGGACATAGCTATAGAAAAACTAGAAAATTTCGAAAAAATAGGAATTTATAGGAACAATTTTAAGAAAATAGGAAATTATAGGAGCATATTGAAATTATAGATATTTATAGGAATTATAGGAACTCTGGGAGCCCTGTAAAGGGAGTAGGAACTTAATCTAACAGGCGTTACGACCTGGTGGCCGAAATGTGAAATTCGTTTATACTTATAATAAAAGAGAAATGGAATAACAAAAAGGCTTTCATTTCTATCCGTTAACAGAAACCAACATTGGTTCCTTGGTTGGAGCTGTGATAGGAGGGTTTCTGGTATGTTTTGTGATATTGGGAATTTGGTATTGCCTGAGGAAACGACACCTATCCCAAAATTCGCGCCAGGGCAGTATCACGACGTTGTACTCGAACTATAGCCCGACGCCATTACAGAGTACGGTGGTTGTTCCGGTCCAGGACCCCAATTACTCTCCTCTACCTCAAGAATACCCGCCGGATCACCCTTTCGTCTTTCCACTATCGGGAAAGGACAAAGCGTAGATTAGCATCTAATTGAGTAGAACCATAATCGGATTTCTGTCTCCAAGTGTAAATAAAGTACTTAAGTAGCGAACAAACTATAAGAATGATTGCATAATAAACAATCATGTGTGTAAATTTCTACAAATGTCCTTTTGGAGAATGGACAAATTGAATAAAGTGTCCTACAATTTTACAATACATACCCGTATTCTTTACTTTACAACCATAAACTGTTCTAACCCTCAAAACCTGATGGCCTATTTATTGCTAAAAAAGTCGCACAAAAATAAACTTATTTTTTTTAGACAACTATAATTTATTTTCCACATAATCAGCGGCTATATTTAAAAAGATATCATTATTTTCAATAACACCCGTGGTGTAACAATGTTGCTTCGGGGTTTTTAATTTAATAGTACGGCGATTTAGTAAATGAGAACTAAGATTTTGAATCCAAGATTCTGCAGTTATTTTTTCTTGGTATGGCTAAGATTTATGAACATTTGTATACAATTAAAAAAAAAATTTAAAATGAGAAAATTAAAAAAGAAACTCACTTTTGGAACCCAAGTGGCGCACCCATATCTACTGCCGTCAATTTTAAATAATACCAAAGTGGGTTTGGAATTGATTGACTGAGATAAATGCTTCAAAATGTACTTTTCATTGCCTGGCGTCTTTAAAACGCAAACAATATAATTCAAATTATTGTGATTTGATTCTATTTTGGTCCATTCCTCTTTAACCTTAAAAAACCATATTTTTTTAAAATAATAGGACTATTAATGGTTCTAAAAAAAAAGCTATACTTGTGAAACAAACGAATTTTTGTGATAGTTTCGAACTAAACTATTAACTTTTAATTCCAGCTTCTCTAGTTCGGCCTCAATTTGCATTTTACTCCTTAAGGCCACAGTAACGTTTATCAACATCTTAAAAAATAATAGAAAAGTTGTTAAATTAGTTTTAAAATAAGCAAAAAATTTCAACACTAACCGTCCTAATTTTCCTAATTTCTCGCAAATTATTTTCAAATAAAATATAATTAGACTCATCCGTTGTTCCTAAATTTGACACGTTACTTTTCAGTTTTAAAGTTAAATTATGCAAATTTTCACTCTCAACTAATGCAGATTTTGCATCAAATCCAGTCATAGCGCGAATACTCCGAACTGTTTGGGAAAGTGCTTTTTGGCCAACAATAACAAACTGTTCCAAATGACTTGTATTAAAAACGTGTCTGTAATATTTTTTAACAATTTAGTAAATGATAATAACTTAATAAGCTTTAAAAATAAATGTAAAAAATTCCGTACGTCCCACAGCATAATTCCTTGGAAGTCCAATGATCCTCTTCGGGATTAGTAACTGTAATCAAACTAACTACATCAGGGTATATTTCTCCAGGAAGAGTAATTAGGTTGTCTTCTCGCAAAGCTGCTTGATACGGTAAGTCCCTCCTTTCAACGGGTAAGGCCAGATTTATAGTCTTGTTAATGTAATTTTCCAAAGTGGTGATTAATTCATAGTTTAAACCACCCTGAAATAAAATACAACACTTGACCACATCTTAATATTAAAGCTTCAAATAACAAAAATCTTGTCGAACCTGGCAAGTAAAGTCAAACCTAAAATAAGAGGAATTAATGCTCGAAGACTTCTGAATTGAGTTGGGCAATGTTTCTTTGATGACTTTATTCAACAAATGCGTCGCAGTGTGATTCTGCATACAGCCTTTTCTGTTGTTTTTGTCTAAATTTAAAGTTAGTTCTTGTCCGACTTTAAGAATGCCTTTTTCAACAATACCAATGTGTAGTACATAATCGGAAATTTTTTGGGTGTCTCCAATAAAACACTTTATATTCTAAATTACCAAATATTTATTTAAACTTCTAAAGTATCTTTAAGTATAAGTTAGGATTATTTTTAAACTTACATCGGCTATAACATATCCATTATCACCATCTTGGCCCCCAGCTTCGCTATAAAAATTTGTTTTGTCCAAAACCAAAGAAAATTTATCTCCAACTTCAATTTCCTCGACTAGCTTATTTCCTTTGATTATCGCCAAAACTTTGCTTTTCATTGGCTGAAAAACTTCAAAGCTATCGTGAGAAATAACTAATCTAAATAATCTTATTCAAAATGTACTAACCATACTGGCGATCATATTTGTAAGAATATTTTGCACTATCATCGGTAGGTGGTAAGTTTTCATTTTTTAATAATGAAACTAAGGCAGTTCGTACCGAATTCATTTGATCAATATCACTCATCACCCTTGATTTTTCCTATCAATAGTAAGGGTTTAAAAGAACCAAAACAAGAGTAAAACTTGTCAAAATTTAGCCAATAAATACTTTTTCTTGCATTTGCAGACTATGAAATGTTTTCCAGTCAACTTTTAGGTTCCTCTCAGAAACCATCAACTCAATTAATTCTTCACTGAGTCCATGAACAAAGAATAAATCCCAAGCATTTTCACCTTTCAATTTCAAAATACAATAATATTTAACAGGAATATACACATTTTAAATTATATTAATTACCTGAAAATATATGACTAGTGGAATTTGCAATCATTTTGTTCATGACCGCAGTTGCTTTGTCAACAATTTGTACAAACTTATCTTCTTCCTCGTTAATTACCTTTTTTACCTAAATTAATTATGAACAATAATTTAGTTGGAAACTTAATGCAAACAATACAAACAACATCTTACTTTATTAAGATTTGTTATAATTTCGGGATAAGTTTCTCCTAGTTCATCCGCAACCACTAAGGCTAAGTCTTCCAACAGCCCACGTGAGCAGTTTAAGTATTGCTTGCTTGTTATTAGAGCTTTTCTTATAACTCTCCGTAGACTATTTCTACATATACAGGAATTAACGCATTGGACGTCAGTTTTGTGAGGGTATATTTAAAATTTTGTACCCAGCTCCAAATTCATCAGGTAATAGACCATCAGCTAATGCAACAGTAATCATTCTAGAGTGATCCGCAACGAGTCTATATGAAGAATCTATTTTGGCTGCTTGTTCAGTTCCAACTAAGCCTTGATATCTTTTTACTTTGCCTTTCTATGGGATAATCAGACGAGAAATTGAAGACTTAAGTGCGTAATGAAAAGTTCATGAATATAGTTTTTACTTTTTCAATAGTAGTGAAGAGAGGCTTAAACAGATCAGTGTCATAGTTAGAGTCCTTGCCTTGTAAAATGGCAGTAAGACGTTCAAAACCCATTCCCGTGTCAACATGTTTAGTTTTCAGGTTTTGCAGGTCACCATTTTCAAGTCTAAACACGCGTTATTTAATAATTAGACTGAGATTTCATATTTTGTAGTCGGCAATAAGGTACCTATTATATTGAATAAATACTAAATTCCATATTTCCGTCATATCAGGTCTTCCGCGATTGACCCTCAATTGACCGGGAATTTTACTTTTATCACAATGATTGTAGTGAATTTCAGAACATGGTCCACAAGGTCCGCATTTTCCCATCTCCCAAAAGTTATCATTCATACCAAATGATAATATGTGATTTTCAGGTATTCTAAAAAAGATAAAAAGATAAAAAAGATTGTTAATTTTTTCCAAGTAATTAAAGTTAATACCCACCCTAATTGTCTCCAAATTTCTCTGCATTCAAGATCGGGTGTTAAATTTTGGCTTTCATCACCACCAAAATACGTTACATATAATTTCTCTTTAGGGAGTTGGTATACTTCCGTCAGTAATTTCCAAGCCATTGAACATGCTTCTTCCTAAAATACCATAAAAACCAGGTTTCAATAAATTTTAACTCACAAACAAGATGAAGTAAAATTTACTTTGAAATATTTTCCAAAAGACCAATTGCCCAACATTTCAAAGAATGTGTGGTGATACACATCTTGACCTACTACACTAAGATCATTGTGTTTGCCACCAACTCTAATGCATTTTTGAGAATTAGCAGCCGATGTCAAAGAATGAAGCCAAGTTCCTGAAGGGACTTGATCCAGAAACAAGGACTTAAACTACATAAACAAAATTTAAATTTTTATGAATTTAAAAGAGATTTAAAAAACAAATTACCTGGTTCATCCCAGAATTTACAAACAACAATGACGGATCTTTAAAAGGTATCACGGAGCTTGATGGTACAAGAGTATGGCCTTGTTCATTGACAAAGTAATCCAAAAATAATTTACGGACATCTTTAGCAGGTAAGTGCATGTGCCGTACTAGCTTAATACTCGTTTTTCTAGCAACTAGCCTTATTAACTTTCTATTTATTATTCGATAGTTCATTATCACTAGTGGTTGTTTTTTTATAATTCAATTAAAAGTTTTTGAAGACTAAAAAATATTAATAATTACGAAAATTGTTTTTTTTTTATTTACAAGTACTTATTTTTGTAATTATTGTTAATATTTCGTTATAATTTCAAGTAGAAAATGCGAAATATTTGAGCGAAGTAGTTATTACTCAGCCACAGCAGCTGCTCCCCCAATCAGGGGACAAAATTGTATGAGAAAAGAGACAGAAACCGTAGCAGACAACAACTCAGTCGTCCTAACTTACAAGTATGGGAAATAAGTAAATATAAGGTGGTTTCTTTCGCCTGTTCTCGGACTAAAAGTGCACTCTTTTTACCCTAAAATGTTTTATTTGCCTGTTCCGGGGACGATAATTACTCTGCTCCACAAACTGTTCGCTTGTTCAGGAGTACTCTTTTTATTCCTTCTGAAAAGGAGGTGTAAAAGAGTAAATCGTATTTTGTCGCTGCTAGCCAGAATTTATCTGCTGAAAAGGCCACAGGCAGCCATTTTGGAAAAACGTTTTTACTTCGACTCAATCTATTCGCAACCATTGAGTTGGGAATATTAATCTAGAGATCCAATCAAATCTGCTCCCCGCGAAACAAGTTTTTGAAAAATACGAATGTGCCGTCTGCTCTAAAATGACGAGCAAACGTTATCATATGACCCGTGGCGCCATCCATTATTTTGAAGAAAAAAAATCTTTTTGTTTGAAAACGCGTCTTATTTGAACGAACCATTGAGAGATAGACGGCGCCACGGGTAGAATGATAACGTTTTCTCGTCATTTGGGACGCCGATGGGAGCAGACGACAGTATTCTTATTTTTAAAAACTTGTTTCGCGAAATACTGAAATCCGACGTTTTGATTGGACCTCTAGATTAATATTCCCAACTCAATGTTCGCAACCACAGAATCGGAGTAAAATGACGTCATAGCCTTACTCTTCTTACCTTACTCTAAAATCTCGGATCAAGCGAAAAGAAACCACCTATAAAAACAATTAGCAAACCGTTCGAAGATAATTCGCGACCGAAAACTATCGCAGACGCTATTAGTTTTTCCTCATCATTATTAGTAAATTTTACTTTTTAAATAATGATACTTACATTTCAATATAATAATCTATTATATATCATTATATTATATATTGATATATTTTGATAAGTTTATTTAAAAAAAAGTTCTTATGACTTTTTAATTGGACTTTAGCAGACGTTAGATCATAGGCGATACCTTGGAGAAGCTAGCGCCGTTACGCCACCTAGACTCGTTTCGTTCAAGGATATCCCCAAGAAGTAAGATATCAGAGAGCCACGACCTGCAAGCTACTGTTTATATAGTGCTTTTTCAAATAATAATAATAATTTTATTTATCAGGAAGAGAAAGTGCTATGCACTTATTGAGTCCCGAATACATACGTAAAGATATATACATTAGTTAGTAATTCCCAAAAAAACTCCTAAAAGTTAAATAATTCTGCCAATAATAATAAAACTGAGTGATGAAATTCTTAGTCGTATAATTTTTAATTCTGTTGCTGGGTGCGATCGGTTGGTCGTAAATTCAAATTTCCACCCACATTTTAAATTAGATTTTCGGTTTGAGGTAGGACGTCGCTAGGTGGCATTTACTAAGGTCGTTTTTGAGTTTTTTTCGCAATCTAGTTAATTAATCCTTGTATCATATTGTAATTATAGTTATATAACTTGCCACTAGTTATATAATTTAAAGGTCAACAAAACTTTCGCAGGGAAAATTAAGTATCAGATTCTAGTCAACCTGCACTGGCGAAAAAGGGAAAATTCGGCATGATCTAGTTAATACAGTATCCTTGGTTCAAAGAAAGTCCTCTTGTGAAGCTGCCGTAGATCGCCAAAGGGTAACGGTGCAGTTTCTGCCACGTAGCTTTCCCCACGTCAATAAAACTCAATATAACAAATATATCGCACCAACGAACCAATGTAACAAATATATCGCACCAACGAACCAATGTAACAAATATATCGCACCAACGAACCAAAGTAACCAAAATTTCAAATATAACGCACCAACGAATCAATATAACAAATTTAATGCACCAACGAATCAATAAAACCAAAAATGCACCGTATTTCAACAACTTCTTATCAATATTATTTTGTTACATTATTAACAAGCCACATATTAACTCATTGTATTCAGTTATATGAAGAATATATTTATTTATAATTCGGGAGAATGACTATGTTGAGACAATCCACGGACATCAAATCATGAGTTCCCTACATACTCTTACCATGGACTAATTAACAACAGGGACGGTCCGGCATGGTAAAAAGTAAAAAAGAACAAGCATCGACGCACTCTAGCGGTACTCGCGGGCATAAAGGAAATGCTTGTATAGGCTGGTGATTCAAAATAGGCGGGGGGAGTAAAATAGGGCAAGAAGCTTCCTTGGAATGCTTGGAATTTAAAAGTTGAACCACGAGATTACTATGCGGTGCTAATATATTACTATTTTAAATAAATCATCGTAAAAATTTAGAATGGCGAGCTTCTTCGATCAAACTTATAGTAAAATATTCTGTTTACCTTTTTTATGATGAATAATTTAGAATTAGAAGATATCTTAGAATAAGAAGGGGAAAACGTATTATTTAACTATACTAATTATACTTATTTAACGTGATAACATAGATGGTTATGAGGCACGTTTGAGGCTTCCTTTGTAAACAACAATCTGAAAATTCCAATCGCAACCACTAAACCGTTAAAAATGTTTCCCGACAGATGGCGAAATTTCAAAAATCAGTTTCCAGTTTATGACGTTTGAATAAAAAAATACTTGCCTGGCAACGCTGCTGAACGTGTTCACATTTTTTATTTGGGTCTTTATAGGGAAATGTTATAGATCTGGACCGTCCCTGTTGTTAATTAGTCCATGCTCTTACATAGTTTTTGTCCCTAAATATAAACAAGAATGTTGGTTTACAATTTTCCTTCAGAAATAAAACGAATAACTTCCTTCTGATAAAAATATCTAGTTAACTTTTGATACAAAATATAACTTACTTTTGATACAAAATATAATTTACTTTTGATACAAAATATAATTTACTTCTGATACAAAAATCTGATTTACTTCTGATAAAAAACTCTAGTTTACTTCTGATACAAAAATCTGATTTACTTCTGATACAAAAATATAATTTACTTCTGATACAAAAATCTGATTTACTTCTGATACAAAAATATAATTTACTTCTGATATAAACAATTAAACTCTGAAATAAATAACGTACTTCTGATACAAACAATTAACCTCTGAAATAAATAACTTACTTCTGATACAAACCATTAAACTCTGAAATAAATAACTTACTTCTGAAATAACTAGCTTACTTCTGAAATAACTAGCTTACTTCTGAAATAACTACCTTACATCTGATACAGCATAACTGATTTATTTGGGCTACAACAAAGTGATTGACTAATACAACTGACTAATTTACGTGTGATATAACCTCACAGTAATGTACTTCTGATATAACTCCAAAGTAATGTACTTCTGATATAACCCCAAAGTAATGTAATTCTGATATAACCCTAAAGTAATATACTTCTGATATAACCCTAAAGTAAGGTACTTCTGATATAACCCAAAAGTAAGGTACTTCTGATATAACCCCAAAGTAAGGTACTTCTGATATAACCCTAAAGTAAGGTACTTCTGATATAACCCCAAAGTAATGTACTTCTGATATAACCCCAAAGTAATTAAGTTTTGATATAGCCGTGAAGTGATTTCCTTATGATGTAACCATGAAGTGATTTACTTATGAAGTAATCATAAAGTGATTTACTTATGATGTAACCATGAAGTGATTTACTTATGATGTAACCATGAAGTGATTTACTTATGATGTAACCATGAAGTGATTTACTTATGATGTAACCATGAAGTGATTTACTTATGATGTAACCATGAAGTGATTTACTTATGATGTTATCATGAAGTGATTTCCTTATGATGTAACCATGAAGTGATTTACTTATGATGTAACCATGAAGTGATTTCCTTATGATGTAACCATGAAGTGATTTACTTATGATGTAACCATGAAGTGATTTACTTATGATGTAACCAGGAAGTGATTTACTTATGATATAACAACAACATATTTAGAGAATTCATTCGAATAACGCCATTTTAGCTTTTAAGTTAAATTAATTTCCCGCATCGTCTAGGATTACTGGACTTTCAAATGAACCCACTCCCACCTACATAAATTATGCCGTAAAATGAAGCGACACAAGCGGCTTGTATTTCACGTAAAACAACGACTTTTAGAATGTCACTCGGTGCAACGAGCGAGCATTAATTATTGATGAGGTGGGCAGTGTCTCCGTATGCCTGCTTTTATAACAACTAGTCTTCCAAGCCATAATTATTTCCGATATTCGTAAATCAAGAGGTATCAGGGTCGTTTGATTGATGCGAGCCGATTCCGAATAAGTTCTCGTACCAGAGGTGGATAAATATAGGCCTAAATAATTTCTTTCCCAACTAAATTATCGATCGAGAAATTCGAGAATAGATTTCTTAGAGATTAAATAGGCGAAACTATAAAGTCCAGGGGGCTGAAAAGATGGTAGTCACGTGACTTTGTGGAGAACTGCAGCGCCATCTATTCTAAGAAATACGAACTATTATTCATTTTATTTTGCTAATGGCGGTTCATCTAAATTATCTAATTATTATTATTATTATTATTATTATTATTATTATTATTATTATTATTATTATTGTTATTATTATTATTATTATTATTATTGTTATTATTATTATTATTATTATTATTATTTAAAACATTTTATAATAGAAAGGTGTAAGTTAATTAGCTGTCTGCAGTATTTGGAAGGAATAATTTTTTCTTTACCATCGCACGGCCAACTATGAACAGAAGTTACCGAATCGAAGTTGGCGGTGAAAAGGTAGTCACGTGATTTTGTTTTCCCATTTTAACTATTTACTTTATAGTTTCGCCTATTACGTCGAATGCTAAATTTAAAGTACTAACAATAATTATTTATATATTTTTTAATATTTATGACTCTAACAGTAAGCTGCTCCCCCCTAAAAAATTAAATTAACCCTTGCTATGATACTTCAATCGCGTCAAAGTTTTTTGAGAACCAGGGCAGATTTGATTATAAATGTTATTTCGAATATTAGGAAAATTCAAGAAATTTTCCATAATAACATTACTTCCGGGTTGGTATTCACGATAAAAGAGAAACTGATAATTTAACGGTCCTTTCTAGATAACGTCTTGCCAAAACGTCACGATGAAAATAGCAGAAAACATTTCTTAAAAATAGAGTAAAATAATATTTAAATATGCCAAATTGAATCATTGCGCGATATTTTAAATAAATGCTTTTTGATAAAGAAAATAATTTTAAAACGTAGGATTATATAGTTCTCCCAGACTGCTTGCGTTTTTGTTTAGGAGTTAAAACAACCATGAAAAGTCCTTTTAATAAAAATTAGTCGTACGCGAATTCATTAAAACCGTCTAAAAGCGTTTTTCCAGAACGAATAGATCGAAACAAATAAGAATGAAAAAAATTAGACAAAAACGTGCACATCTTTTTAAAGGTACAATATTGGAAGAAAAGAACTTTTCCCAAAATACAAAAACATTTATAAATAAAATGGCTTTTACCTTCTATTACAGCAAAGAAAATGTCACTGAAAGGTCCGGTTTCTCCTGTCAGAGTAAACAATGACCCGTTGGACGTTTAGCTTAGGGCTAGCTCACGATAGCGCGGACAGGTGGTACTTGAAGGGGTGGTCAATTAGAACTTCCACACTAAGCCAAGAAGTACCAATAAGGAAGACCTATAAGGGTGTTTTTTTGGGGAAGATGGGTGACAGGCCCTTTAAATGACAACATTTTTCATTCAAGTAAACTAGGGTTTTATATTAACGGAATTCTGGAGCGACGCTAAATTAACCGAAATGCC
Organism: Leiobunum rupestre; assembly: GCF_980474605.1. Taxonomy (NCBI): domain Eukaryota; kingdom Metazoa; phylum Arthropoda; class Arachnida; order Opiliones; family Sclerosomatidae; genus Leiobunum; species Leiobunum rupestre. The sequence goes on along the minus strand of NC_143393.1, from coordinate 20,317,794 downwards.
ATCTCACGTTACTGTTTCTGTATTTAATCTTGAAAGCTGCTAATGAAGGCGTTTACTAAGTTAAATTATTTCTCAGATAACTCGGGAGTGACGATAACACGCTTCCTTCTGTCTTTTAAATGATGGTTGTATCTCTTTCCCCCCTTTTCGCCTATAGTCATGCCTATTGCCACCCTCTTCAAGTGTAGACTACGCCTCTTGCCGCCCTTTTCAAGTGTAGACCACGCCTCTTGCGGCCCTTTTCAAGTGTAGACCACGCCTATTGCCGCCCTTTTCAAGTGTAGACCACGCCTCTTGCCGCCCTTTTCAAGTGTAGACCACGCCTCTTGCCGCCCTTTTCAAGTGTAGACCACGCCTCTTGCCGCCCTTTTCAAGTGTACATCACGCCTATTGTCGCCCTTTTCAAGTGTACACAACGCCTCTCGCCACCCTTTTCGAGTGTAGACCACGCCTCTTGCTACCCTTTTCGAGTGTCGATAACGCCTCTTGCCGCCCTTTTCGAGTGTAGACTACGCCTCTTGCCGCCCTTTTCAAGAGAACGCCCACTGCCACCTTTAACAAAAATAACTAGGACGTCTCAAAACCCGGAGCCGGCATTCTCGACAAAGACTTGAGCGGAGCGTGGGCGCTACGATAATCGTGAATGACGGAGTTGTCGAAGAGTTGTATAACTTTAGTAATGTCGTATTTATGTTAATTGAGCATTAATACCAAAAGAAAACTAAACGAATTTTATTAAGCTACAAACAATTTATTAGTACAAATAGTACAATTACAACATTAGTAATTTAAGTCTTTCTAGTTCTTTTTTTTTGGCGGATAAGCCGCTCTTATTGTTTACTTTCAAAAGCCGGACCACTCTTTATTTTTTGCTTAAATTATATCCTGAACGGCAGTGCCTTGTCCCCCCCTCTCTATTCTTGTCCCCCCCCTCTCTCGCGGCGAAGGTCTCCCTCTATTCCGGACATTACCGCGAATTTCCCTCTCTCTTCTCCGTCTCGTTCAAAGTCCCTTTCTCTTCTCCCCAAGTGCGACACACACACACACCCACACACACACAGCCAACTTTCCCATTGAAGTCACCACAGTGAGAGCTCCACTACCTCGTTTCGCTCGTTCGCTCTGCTCAAAAATTCGCAATCGTCAAATCCCCGAACTTATAAAATATTAAATATAAATATAACATTTTTATGATATAAATTTATCCGAGGATATTGAAAATTTCAGAAGGCAGAGTGAAAAGTGTACTCCTAAACGGCGAATTCTAAAGTACGGAGGACCTCCGAGATTCAGTATGAAAGAGGTTAAGAAATATGGATATCTTCCGAAATCTCGGTCCCTTTGGAAAATTACCGATTCGAGGAGTAGAATATGTAGTGCGGAAAAGGTAATCAGCCTAAAAGGGCTATTTCCCTAAAGCCACGAGAATTGGAAATGACCGGGTTGCGGTTTCAACTTAAAATGAAGGGGATTGGAAGGAAATGCTGCTCTCTATAGAAACAATAAAACTATCCCTCTAAAACCTTGTTTATAAGGACGTTAAAAAATTATGTTTCGGAAGAGATTTGTAACTTGGTTGATATTTCGAATCCAATTCGGAGATTTAATTTTAAGGGAATAAATAGTCCTTACGAGAACGGGCGAGGCTTGTAACGATAATTTATAAAATACTGTAATCTAATGTAAAGCCATCAAAAACTTGTTTTTAAAAATAAATACCCAACTAGTGACTTGTGAATCCAATTACCAGTGGCCGCGGTAAATTGCGTAGGCGGGTGGTAGCAAGCCCTTCAAGCCACGCGAGCCAACAGCTCCATACGCTTACTATTACCGTTAACTTTAGCAAATTTTATTCGTAGGTTGCTATTTTCGATCCCATGGTAACGAGTTTATGTCGGCCACGTAATTAAGACGTCCTTGGTAAGCACGTCAAACAGAATCGTAGTGTGTATGAGCAGGAATCCATATCGCTACTTGGAATGAATAACGGCTTTGATTTCACGTCGTTGTGGCGGAACATAGTAGGCGGAGCTTATAAGCCGAGTGTTAGCTCCTCCTCTCATAAAACCACGTGACTAATGTATCGTTTGCTCTGTCATCTGCTTGCTAATTAGGGTCTTTGGTGGAGTTTATTATAATGTTATAAAGTTCTGATAGACCAAAATATGAATAAGAAAAAAGTTATAAAAGAACTTAAAAACGGTTGAAAGCAGTTGTTTCGGAAATCAAAATTTTTTAGAGAACGGCATTTTTAATATTCCCCCCGCGCCGGTTTAAAGACTGTATTGATTTCATGCAAGAAAAAGACCCAATGGTTATAAAACTAGGAGCAACAAACACAATTAGAACGCAACACGTCAAAAGTCGTGGATTTTCATGTGTACATTTTTCATTGGCTAGACGCTTTAGGGGAAAATTTGGAAATTGTCTTCCTCCCCGCCCAAAAAACGTTCAGCGTAAAGGCTAGTGACGCTCGTCCAATGAAATTCGTACACAACCCTTCGATAGCGTGTTTAAAGGCTAATAAAATTGGCGAATAAGTAGATAAGTCCATAATGAAAAGGGATAATAAAGCTAAACCCTAAATAAATTTGAAGAAATTTAAAAACTTACTAATAGCTCGTACCGATAGGTCTTCGAGCAAACAAAAAACGCGAAACTCGGACCAAATAGATCTTCAAGTGAATAATTAAATTAAATTAAATTAAATAGCCAGAAAATCCAACGGTAGACCGGTTTCGTACTATTTGGGACTCGTCAGTACCGTGCGGGAAATCTGGCTTGCGACTATAACACCGAATAGAGAAACTAAGCCTAAATTTAAAGGCTAGCTGCGTTCTCCTTGTGTTTGTTGCTCCTAGGTGCCAAGCACTACAGAATACTTCTTTGAAATCCTATCATCATAGGATTGCCTTTAATTTGTTGGACGTTATGATAACTTACAGGATTTTGATAGCAATTTGCTTCACTCCATACTGCTAAATCTGAGAAGTTCGGCCTTTGTTCAGGATTTGGAGTAGAATAGACTTTATATTTACCCTATTTTACGGACCATTATTATCGCTCATTTCTTTGAAGCTTGATTACCAACTACTGTTTTTTCTAAATCATGAATTGCTTTTAATGACTCATCTATCGTCGATTCTAATAGCGGAAAAACATCTAAGTCAACCGATTGGTTCTGCCATTTTCCCGATGATGAAAACTAGCAGATAACTAACAAAACCTGTATATTTTTAGTAACGAATAAAACGCGAGAGCTTTCACGTCACCGAATTTTACGTCATTTAAGGCGGTATAAGCGTTTTTTGGCCCCAACCATAATGTTCTGCCAAAATATTCCACATGGGGATATGGGGAGATATTCATTCCAAGTAGCGTTATGGATTCCTGGTATCACGTATACCTACGATGCAACTAACAAACGTTATTCACTTGACTAATGTACCATCTGCAGGCTCTCGATGATTTTTCAAAATATATGTTCTACTCCTATTAAGTAATGTTATTTTCACATTGTTCGCCGCTAATAGAAGTAATAACTTAACATACCAGGCTTAGACTCTGTTCTGTTAATCAAAGTTAATTTGTTATAATTAATTGTACCCTAAAAATAAACTTTAGTTTACTTAACTTGATTTTATGAGTCACGAAAATTGGCGTCCATTGGAACCTTCCTCCATAAAAACTTGTTGAGGTTAACAGTAATAGTGAGTGTAGAGAGCTGTTGGGTAGCAATAGCATGAAGGACTTGCCACCACCATCCTACGCATTGTAACCCGGCCACCTGAATTAATGGCTTTAAAAGTCACTTGGTGACTTAGGTAGGGCCGTCTTAAGGCATGGGCTAAGTGGGCTACAGCCCAGGGCCTCCAGCCAGTTTGGGGGCCCCGGAAAGGCCATCCATACTCTAGGGATAAGGGATTAGTTAATTAAATATTATTTATACTCATTTAATATTATGTATCTTTTAATTACGTTTAAAGTAATTTGACTCATCGCCACATCGCGTATCACACGGTACCAACAATTTCTAAAACCTAACAGCGAGTCACTGTCAGTAAAAATCTTATTTTCAGTAGGCCTATGTTATACTTTTTAAATAAAAGGTTTTGGTTTAATTATTGTGTAGTTGAATTTAGACAACGGACATACAAAGGATGACAGTTGGGGATCGCAAAGGTCTTAAGAAATAATTTAGCCCATGGCCCCAAAAGGTCTTAAGACGGCCCTGGACTTAGGCCTAAGGTGGTGCCTACGGTATTAGCTAAGCTTATTAATATTATTATTATTATTCTGTTTCCTGATTTATAGCTTAGTTTACCGGTAATTGACTTCACAAGTCACTAGTGGACTTAGGTCTATGTGGTTCCTTGGGTATTAGCTTAGCTGTGTGTTCGCAACGTACGGGGAATACGCGTAGGGGCGTAGTTTATCTTCCGGAAATCAGAAGAAATCTACTAATTCAACGATTTAAAATCCTATCATACAAACCGAAAATCTTTAATTTAGATAAACCGATAAATAATTTTCGTGAAAGCCAAAATGTAAGCTGACTTTCGCCCGATCAATATAGCATCTCATTCTTTGGCACCCTTCTCCTCAACAAATCGGATAACAACGGAACAGATATAAGATCCCTTATCTAACAGTTCTCGCCAAAGGCCGTAAGCGGGTTAAGAACACGACGAAGACGTAACATTAACCCCACCCTTTCACGGAACTTTCAGCTAAGCCTCGGCTTAAAAACTATACGTAGTGTCCCTCTCGTTCCGTTACTGAACGCTTGACGGCGCTTTAGTCGCGCAAAAGCGATTTCTTATCAATGGCAAAATAAAAGACAAAATATTTCTACTATTATCGTACTTTCGGCGATTCTTTGTGCGCGAACTTAGAATGCCCAAGAAGTCGACAAAATGTTACGCAAGACCCGGCTGCAAGTTGATATAAATCTATCGGAATAGGCGTAAAACGTTAAGCCGAGGCTTATCGAGAAAATGTAGGGATCCCTTTTGTTAATATCTTCAAATGTTCAGTCGTAACGCGTCATTTGCCCTTGGATAAAGTCAAGAATACAGAAATGTTTTCAATGCGAGATTTATATTTTAGCTACTTTTTTGGGCAAGCCGGTTTTTTTGTTCGATTTTAGGAACTAGAGTGGAAGTATTTTCGCAAATAGGATATTCTACTCGATCTTAGAACAAATTAACATTTTAGTCCCTAGATGGCGCTATTATTCATTTTTGACACCCAAGTTTATAGGACCGTAAACGAAAGCCGAAATGGAGACGTATAGTGTCTCTTTTCTACGACAAGCGATTTGCAATGATAATTTTTAGTGTCGTTGTCTATACATTCACAATGTGATGTAAAATAAGTTGTCAAAAGGCCAAATGTAGTTCGGCACTTCAGACGCCATCTACATTCGTCTTGATTCGTGAAACCTCACAAAAGCACAGTTATAATAGTTTTAATTATTTCATTTAATTGATTTAATATTATTAACATTTTTAAATTTAATTTAATATTAACAAAATTATAAATTTTAATTTATTATTTATAAAATTATTAATTTTAATTTATTATTAACAAAATTATTAATTTTAATTTATTATTTATAAAATTATTAATTTTAATTTATTATCAACAAAATTATTAATTTTAATTTATTATTTATAAAATTATTCATTTTAATTTATTATTAAGAAAATTAACAATTTTAATTTAATGTAAACCAAATTCTGAATTTTATTGTAATATTTTTTATTTTAATTTAATATGAAATAAAAAATTCTATTCAATTCAATTTATTCCCTTCAAGTTGTTTAATGCAGGTAATAAAATTTAACTTAACTGAATTGAATATTAATAATATTGTAAATTTCATATTAATAAAATTCTGAATTTCGTATTAATGAAATTATAAATTTTGCATTATTAAAATTATAAATTTCGTATTCATAAAATTCTTTATTTCGTATAAAATTCTCCATTTCGTATAAAATTCTCCATTTCGTATTAAAAAAATTCAAAATTTCGTTTCAATAAAATTCTTAATTTCATGTTAGTAAAATTCTTAATTTCGTATTATTAAAATTCTTAATTTCGTTTTAATAAAATTATTAATTTCGTATTCATAAAATTTTAAATTTCGGATTTATAAAATTGTTAGTTTCGTATTCACAATATTCTTAATCTTGTATTTATAAAATTCTTAATTTTTTTATTTATAAAATTCTAATTTTCGTATTAATAAAATTCTAATTTTCGTATTAATAAAATTCTAAATTTCTTATTCATAAAATTCTTAATTTCTTATTCGTAAAATTCTTAATCTCTTATTTATAAAATTTTTAATTTTAATTTAATAAAACCAGATTTCTTAAATTTTCCCATTTATCAAAGCATCTTTGATGCGCCGGACTAAAAATCAAATAGCGATTTTCAAGTGAACTAGTTCCGAATATATATAACTTATATAATATTAATAACATTATAATTGTTAATAATAACATTAATAGCATTATAATTATTATTAAAGTAACATTAATAACATTATAATTATTATTAATAACATTAATAACATTATAATTATTATTAATAACATTAATAACATTATAATTATTATTAATAACATTAATAACATTATAATTATTATTAATAACATTAATAACATTAATAACATTATAATTATTATTAATAACATTAATAACATTAATAACATTATAATTATTATTAATAACATTAATAACATTAATAACATTATAATTATTATTAATAACATTAATAACATTATAAGTATTATTAATAACATTAATAACATTATAATTATTATTAATAATATTAATAGCATTATAGTTATTATTAATAACATTAATAACATTATAATTAAAAACTGATTATTTTTGCCTATGTACGTTAAAAAGCTAGTAATAATTAAAATCCAAGCCAAAATTCTATGAAAAATGCAAATCACCATTATTAAAACTATTAAATCATTTGCAAGCGAGCGTATTCTTAAAAGCAATAATTCAAAGTCCATTACGTTATTAACATTCATAATTTATTTTTTCATTTTCAAAATTAAATAATCGGGTTTTTTTCGAGCTTAAATAAAAATAAGAGTTTTCCGAAGAACTTATTGAGATTGCGAGAAAACTAAAAAAAACTCAACGTAAATAAATAAACGTAATAAAACGGCTCTCCATCGATCAGAGCCATTAAAAATTTCGTTTTCAAACAGTGAAGCCACGAAAAAGGCGCTGCCGTTGAAAGAGCGGCGAAATATTTTGTCGAAAAGAAAAATACAAGCCTGAATGGCAAGTACAAAACCTACGCAAACGCCAGTTATATTTGGAACCCTTAACTTCGCCCTCTCTGTATGGAAAAACCAATCGATAAATAACCTCCGAGATTTTTAGTTTCAACTAATCACTCAGGAGATGATAAAATGAGTTTAGCTGATTGTATAACATTTCGGATAAAAGGGACATTTTCGTAGCCGACGAAATAGCTAATTTAAAGGAATTTGAAAGTAGGTGGATCCACGAATTACACGGTTTTGCCACTAGGAGCGCAGTTTTTTTAATTTTTAGGGTGTTTTGAAAAATTCCAAAGCGTCAGCCTGAAATTAAATTATTGCGCCTCCCCAATTACTATCCCTCATTTGGAATTTACTATAATCATAAGTAACATAAAATAATATGTATGACAATAAACGATTTAGTTATTGATAGTCTGTCGTAGAGTTATTGCGTAACCGGAAACTAGCCCCTTCTTAATCTCTAATATAATTGTAAATTCAATCACTTTGTCAGTCCTTAGCCACATAATGATTTATGTAGTTTTTGACGAAAGACTATCATCAAAGAACTTAGAGTTGTGATAATAGGAAGTGTCATACTTATGTGTATTATGTTACTTATGCTATAAATTTATAAGTCAAGTCAGTCAATTCAGTTTATTTGTAATTTTAGGAAACTAAATACTTTAAGTATAAGAAATATAGTTTACCCTTAGTTCTGTTTGTTGTAAGAATCTTAGTAATTAAATTATAGTGGCATACAGAATTTTATTAAGTTTAGGAGCAGATTTTATTATTTACCTAAAGAAGAATGTTATATTAAATAGTTGAAAAATTATATTTCTTGAAAAAGCATTTACGCACCAATTTCATTCGAAATACGCAATCCAAAGCTTTTTAAATTGATTATCGCAATTACTATTAAAATAAAAAAATAAAAGAGTAATTAGAGTATCATTTCTAACACTTTTCGTATATTTCCTTCGAGACAATAAAATATCTTCCGAATTCTATTAGAAAGCCTTTATTGAAAAATTCCCAAACTAGTTTCCAAATTTCAATTTATCCGCAATGAATGTTGTGACTAAAGTCAGTCGCGTCGAATTAAGGCGCACTTTATTCGCGTGGGTGACTCGAGGGCTGAGGCCCGCGGACCACCGGTTGAACAAGAGGGCAGATAAATCGTTGCCCAAAAATAAGAAGCAGACAACCAGGCGTCTTACGCTATAGTTATGTTTCGAACCTTAATTCCGAACTGGACGGTTCACCCTACACCGGGCGGAAGCCCAATTTCTCGTTAACCGCACCCGTCCTCCCGCCTTGTACAGAACTACTAAGTCGTTCGTGTCGACGTTAAGTATCGCGAGTGGTTTTTCTATACTCTTTCCGAAAGTTTTCCATTCTGGCTCTGACGTCACAAAAGTTGAAGGCGAATGTGGGAGGGGCGGATGGAGCCACGCCCCCCGATTCAGCCTCTGACGATCCCCGATGCTCCCGAAACCTCGCTCATCTCTCTGCCCCTGCCCCCCCTCGCGACTCTCCCCCGTTTCAACTTTGGCCCGGCGCGCGCTATATAAGCGCGTGGAGCGAAACCTTTCGTCCTACTGAAGAGCAGAGCAGAGCGAAATTCTAAAAGCTTTTTAAGAGACGAAGCCCGCAATTATTTTCAATCTTCTTCCTGAACCCAAAGAAAGTTTCGATCAAAACCCTCACGCGAAAGTCTTTTTAAGTTCGCGCTTTCACCTCGCAATCAAACGAATTAAGTAATACGATCTATTTTTAATTAAGTACTTTCGTTCCTTCGAATCGAGTTCTCAATTATTCACGTCGTAATTTTCGATTATCCCCATCTTCGAAGAAAAAGTATGTATTGATTTTAATTTATGCTAATTTTGGCGTTTGTTCATTTTTACTTTACAATAAATATTTAATATGTATATCTGGTAAATCCGGGGTTTTCCCTTTTAAATAACCGGTGTTTCCATGTACGTGTTTAAATTAATTCTGATTGGGGTAACTTTTTAATGGTTAATTCAAGAAAGAGAAAAATTCATCAATATTTTATAATATAATATTTCAATTTTATTACTTTATTTTACTTAGAACTAAATAAAAACTAATTAGGTTTCGTATGAAATATTTGAATAGATTCATAGAACTATAAAAATTAGTAAATATTTAATACGAAAACGTATGTGTGGAATTTATGTTTAGTAAAATTGTTCGATTATTTATTACAAAGTTGAATTAACTTTATATTTTTTTTTATAATTTTAACATATAATAATCAGCAATAAAAAATGCTTTACTCTAACATATTTCGCCCAGAGAATGCGTATATTGAATTATATTTTTGGTTTTAAAAAATGCTTCTCATATAAATATTAAATTGAAAAGAATCTACGGTGCATTGGGAATTAGGAGCGTTGAAAATTGTCTCAAACCAAGAAAACAAAATATGTGCCCCTGGAGAGCGGCTTCGGAGCGTGACGCGGTTCGAACACTTCTACGCTAGAGTTATGATTTAATTTATGATCATTTTTCGGTCTCAATTCTTAAAGCTGATTAGAAGATTCTTCGGATCCCGCTAGAGGGAGCTTTCAGTAGGACATTTCTAGTTGAAATTTATATATACTTTAAGGTACCGAGTCAAATTATTTTCCACCAGCTTTTGCCTGTCACGGGCCAAAACATTCAGTAGAGAAATTGAAACTAACTCAATTTTAATAAAATATAGAGCTGAACTTTAAGAAATCCGTATAAAAGGATTTAAATAAATTCAATAAAGAAAGTTTCGAGCGAAATAAGAACAAATAAATTATTTAAATTCAATATAAAGAGTCTTTTAAATAAAAGCAAACAATATTAAATATTAATTTTAAATACATTATATATAAATAACAATTATTTTTAAAAGACTTTTATTATTTAAAACTACTGATTTAAACTTACATTGTTAATTAGGGACTTAATGGTTTAAATTCTAATAAATCTCAATAAATTCTAGATAGAATTTTATTATTTAAAATCACAGATTTAAACTAAATTTGGATCTTAACGATATCAGTTCTAATTAATCTCAATAAATTCTAGATTAGCTTAGTTATATTTCAAAACGGTTCCCACCATACTAAATTTATTATCATAAAACTAATGATTTGATTTGTACCACCATTAAATATCAAATTTAGAAAAATATGAGCAATGTATATAAAAAGAGTTTTATTATTAAAAACCACTGATTTAAACTAAATTTGGATCTTAACGATATCAGTTCTAATTAATCTCAATAAATTCTAGATTAGCTTAGTTATATTTCAAAACGGTTCCCACCATACTAAATTTATTATCATAAAACTAATGATTTGATTTGTACCACCATTAAATATCAAATTTAGAAAAATATGAGCAATGTATATAAAAAGAGTTTTATTATTAAAAACCACTGATTTAAACTAAATTTGGAACTTAACGATATCAGTTCTAAATAATTTCAATAAATTCTAGATTAGATTAGTTATATTTCAAAACGCTTCACATCATACTAAATTTATTATCATAAAATTAATGATTCGATTTGTACCACCATTAAATATCCAATTTAGAAAAATATGAGCAATATTTTTAAAAATAATTTTATTATTTAAAACCACTGATTTAAACTAAATTTGGAACTTAAAGATATCAGTTCTAATTAATTTCAATAAATTTTAGATTAGCTTAGTTATATTTCAAAACGCTTCACATCATACTAAATTTATTATCATAAAACTAATGATTTGATTTGTACCACCATTAAATATCAAATTTAGAAAAATATGAGCAATGTATATAAGAAGAGTTTTATTATTAAAAACCACTGATTTAAACCAAATTTGGTACTTAACGGTATCAGATTATATTTTTAAACGCTTCAGAACAATTTTGGATCACATATATATCAAAATTTCATAAAATTAAAATAGCGATCAATTTATATAATAGAGATAATTTCGAGACGAACAATATTATATTTATAATATTGACAAAATTTTCATATTTACAAGAACGCTACAAATGTTTACCTTTCAACCCGCTTGTTAACGACACGCTTATTCAAACAGATTTAATTATAAATTGGACAAGGCGAAGGCAGCCCTTTAGACGCGACTGATCCGTTTATTAGAAAGAGTATAAGAACCTCTCAACTTTGACAAACTTCAACTAACTAGTCAGAAGCGAAAGTTCGGGTCGAGTCTGCGAGGCGTAGTTTTGAGAAATTAATAATAAAATAGGGGTTGAAAATCTGTGACGAAATACGCTATATTTCTAGGTTGAAATAAACTACGTTCCTCTCAATAGATGAACCCGGGTTCGGGCGACCGAATAAATCGCGGAATTATTCAACGCTTTTATAAGCGTTCGAGCGTTACATCATTATTATACAACGAAGCTCTTCATTAGCATTTCTTAATACAAACACGTATTTTGACCAAACTCTCATTTTCATTCGTCACAACTTTAGGCATTGAAAGCCTACCAGCGTAACGGAACTACGAACCACTTAAAACGGCTAAAATATTAATGAACGGCGTTACGAATTTGCAACCGTATCGATTAGAAACGTTTTAGAGCGGTTAGCTCGAAACATTTATATTTCGCTTAAGTGTTTCGAGCTGGAAGTTTGAAGCAAACATTTGGTCGAAGGCTGAGACGATAATGGAGTGCCTCGCTGTAAGCATTAACGCGTGGAATCAATTCATTAATTGCTCGTGGAGCTTTGTTAACAATACCCGAATACGCAGAGCGAGAGAGACAGAAAGCTTAAAGGAAATAGGTACTACTGTTCAGGAAAATACGATACCAATAACGCGTGTCATTGGTTGCAATGTATGCCACCTAGGAGCAACAAGCACAAGGAGAACGCAGCTAGCCTTTAAACACGCTAACGCAGGGTTGTGAACAAATTTCATTGGACGAACGTTAACGCTGAACGTTTTACGGGCGGGGGTAGACAATTTCCGAATTTTCCCCTTCCGACGGCAGCAGGCGCTAAAGCGTCTAACCAATGAAAAATGTACGCAAGAAAATCCACGACTTTTGACGGGTTGCGTTCTCCTTGTTTGGGCAGTGCTCTAGGTTCCGAGTTTTCACCCAGTGCCACCTAGGAGCAACAAACACAAGGAGAACGCAGCTAGCCTTTAAACACGCTAATGCAGGGTTGTGTACAAATTTCATTGGACGAACGTTAACGTTTTACGGGCAGGGGGGAAGACAATTTCCGAATTTTTCCCTTACGACGGCAGCAGGTGCTAAAGCGTCTAGCCAATGAAAAATGTACGCAAGAAAATCCACGACTTTTGACGGGTTGCGTTTTCCTTGTGTGGGCAGTGCTGTGTTTGTTGCTCCTAGGTTCCGAGTTTTCACCCAGTGCCACCTAGGAGCAACAAACACAAGGAGAACGCAGCTAGCCTTTAAACACGTTAACGCAGTGTTGTGTACAAATTTCATTGAACGAACGTTAACGCTGAACGTTTTACGGGAAGGGGGAAGACAATTTCAGAACTTTCCCTTCCGACGGCAGCAGGCGCTAAAGCGTCTAACCAATGAAAAATGTACGCCAGAAAATTCACGACTTTTGACGGGTTGCGTTCTCCTTGTGTTTGTTGCTCCTAGGTGCCACAAAGGCGCCCCCCCCGCGTTAGAGCCAGTTCGTACGAATGTGGCGTCTTCTATCCTAGCTTCTATAGCTACTACCAATTTAAAACCTCGATTGAAATTATTCAGAGATGGCGGTACTGTGTCACGGCCTTGACCAATAGGCGGTGGCTGTTTCCCCTTTATTCCGAGGATACAGTTGGTCCGCGTAATGATCGAGCTTAATTTTGGTATCTTTACGAAAGAAATGCGCAATTTGCGGCTAAGCGATGTTTTCAACTCGAGACGTTTCCGTTTCAACGTCAACTAGAGTTTATATATACCTGGCTTCCATTTAATCGCTAGAGGAACTTGTATCTAATATCTTCCATGTTATACGATCCGAGTTTGAACGAGGTGTATAGATTTACAAGGGTCTACTAATGATCTGCTATATATGCTTTACTCGGGAAACCAGAGTTTAGAGCCGGAGTATTAAAATTAACACTTTATAACAAAGGATGACTTTATAGCCCCGTAGGGAGTTATTAGTGGTCAGGAGCGAAATACCGTTTAGAGTTGACAGTGTTCTATATTCTACGAAGTATTTTTAATCAGATTTTAAATCTCGATTTTGGGTGGTCCTATGTAAATGAGAACTAAACTTTCACCAGAGCTTAAACGAAGGTAATCTGAAAAGTTAACTTACTTAGAAAATATAAATCTGCTCAAAACTGTATATATTTGTAAAGAGCTTTCCAAGGCTTAGATGAAATTAAAGTGCACGATATTAAGTAATCCAAAATGGCGACCATGTGCAATAGAAAAAAAAATTAACGATTTTCAAAAGTGTTAACTTACTATTATTGGGTGAGACTAGAAGTAAATCACATATTCCTTACTTCGACCTTAGCACGAAACATGTATCTTCGCCAGCTCGATACAGTTTATAATAGCCACGCTTTTCACGCGGAAGTGTACACCGCTATCACGTCTTGAAATGTATGGCGTATATAACTCCGCCTAACCATGGAAAATGTGAAAACTACTTTTCATCGGGATATTTAGTTTTGTTTTTAAAAGGCATCAAAATATCAAAGAAATTAAATCGCATCATTTTTCTTCTGAAACTATTTTGAAAGATTAAGGAGAGCCTGCAAAGATGCTTGTTTCAATCGAGTAAGCCTCATACTTATTTTTCACACTTCTGGTGAGACCAGAATATCGGTGGTCACATGATTTGGTTACTTTCTGTCATATGGCAAAGTATTTGAGCGCGTGCTTCTTTTTTTAATTTCAACGCGCGTGCAAAATCGCGCGAACCACAATCTGGTTTTTTTCCGCCTGTTCTGGGTTTTTTGAGCAGGTTAAAAAGTGTAGCCATATGACGTCATTTTACTTCAATTCTGTCTTGACGAAAAAACGAGTTGGAGTAAGAAGGGAGTAGTTAACGGTTAAAGGTTACTTATAAAAAGCTTGCCCGTCATGTTTTCGTGAAACGAAAGTTAAGCAGGGTAAATCTTACCCCGAGAACAGGCGAATAAAACGTCTTAGGGTAAAAAGTTTACACCTTTTGTCCCCGGACAAGCGAAAAAAACCACCTAATGACGTCACATGATAGGGGGATTCAAGGGTCAAAAATAAAAGGCTACCATTTAAGAAAGGTCAATAAAGTATTTAACAGTGAAATTCCCTAGTGGACCTAGTAGCCAAACACAATACCCTTTCCACTTAATTAATTTCTTATACAACTGTTAACAATTGACGCGTCAAACAAGCGACTATAATCTAGATTGAAAAAGTGCATCGCTGAGACAGTCCCTGAGAAGATAAAAAGTTTAACTACTCGAAGAAGTTTTTAAGATCCCTTATAACTTGAAAGGGGCTATATATACATACATACCCGAGGCTTAACGTAGAACTGACAACCATCAAATAAAAGAAGAAAGAAAACAACGTAACAGGGTGCGAAGCGGGTATACAACGAGAGCCGTTGAGTGGCCGAGTGACAGGAGAGGTCAAATTTACCCTTAATTAGAGGCCATCTTACACCAAAGTAATCTAACAAGAGACGTTGCCTATATCCCGGAGAGACGCCAATAAAAAGAGCCTAGGCCTAACGAGCTAAACACTATATATGGTTATATCCGGAGGGGAAATAAATACACGAAGGAGTCAAGAATGAAAATCTCTCGACTGAGATTCGTTTTCTAAGATGGCTATTAATGTCGTTAGAGATTGGTGGAGAATTCCCGTAACGCGCCGCTCAACAATTTCGCGAGAAGAGACATTAACATTAAAAAGGACAGGAATAATTAAAAGAAAATTACGCTTTATCGGTTATTTCTGAGCCAAACTGGCTAGGCTAGTTAATTAACAATCGAGGTGATTTTTGTCAACAAAGAGAGATAGAGAGAGTTGCGTAAGAAAATTAAAAATTTAAGAGAGTTTAGAGAACTTTACTTACAAGGAGACATCGCGAAGTGTAACCCACCGATTTTGTTCAAACTCGGGGGATTGGTAGACCTTCATGTATCATGAAAAATACTAAAGGGAATTTATTCAATGAGCAACCGTTTTGCCATGGCAACGTAAAATGTTTTTGACAACACCAATTATTAAATTTTCCCATTGAAAATAACATAGGATTTTGACCTCAAATTGATCAAAAGTTGATCAGTTTTGATGTTTTTTGTCCATTTTTATCTGTTTCAATGGGAAAATTTCAATTTTTTGTTGTCAAAAACGTTTTTCATTACCATGGCAAAACGGTTGTCCATTGAATAAATTCCCTTTAGGATTTTTCAAGTTACATGAAGGTCTACCAATCCCCCGAGTTTGAACAAAATTGGTGGGTTACACTTCTTGTTAGATGAGTTGAGAGGGATTTTTCGAAAATAAACCAAACACTATAGAAAGCTTAACAGTATGGCTTTCGTATACATTTAATTCCCAAATAGGGCTTTTTTTCTGTACAAATAATCACCGAATTATTATTTAAAATTTGTACCAATAAACGTAAAAAAATCACATCATTTCTAAATTGGCTTTCACTTTTCCAGATTAATCCGTAGAGGATTAAGTTGATTTCTATCTAAAAATTACGCTTTCGCGTTTGAAAGAAAAAGCACCTCACACGACAAAAATAAGTGACTATAATTTCTTAAACGCGCCACTAAATTACGTTTATTTAAATTGAAAAGCAAAATTTCGATAAGAACTTTTAAAGTTTCAAGATTTAAGTAGAAATACAGCTAGGTGATTTAAATGTAAATCTAGGAAATTTTACAAAATGGGAAATGAGGAAAAAAACGAAATTGAGAAATTACGTAAAAAGGGCAATCTCAATTTGCCCAAGTAAAATCAATTAAACCGAAACTATTTCGATGAATAAATTTAAAATTCAATAAACCATTCTTTCTTTCGAAGACGTTTCAAAATTTCCCCAAAAAAAACAATAAAAAATCTTTGAAATATTCAAAAATAAAAAAAAAGTATCCAAATTGATTTACATCGACAGCGTATAAAATATAAGGTATAGTTTAATAATCAAATAAAAAGGATGAAACAAAAATTTGCATCGTTTTTGGAAATGATACGATAAAAATATGGAAAGAAAAATATTTAGAAAAAGATTTTTTTTTGCAATGGCCTGGATTATTTACATCTTGAGCCGTCAAAAGGAGCCGTGTGAAAAATATTCAGATTTAGCTTTTAAAAAAGATATTGAATCTGGTGCTGGCTACACTTTCCTCGATTAGCAATATAGAACCAAAAGTACATAAGATATACCTTACGAGGGAAGTATCCATGTTAGTCGCATATAGCTTTCTAAAACTATGATATACGGAAAAAATGATCTAGTTTTTATACTTTATATTAGTGTTGTAAGTCGGAAAATTTTCCGGAAAATGACCGAGGCCTTTTTTCCGGAAAAGTATAAAAAAATAAAAAAGTTTTAATTCCATAATTAGTCTAGTATTGTTTGCAAATTTAAATAAAGTGGCATTTTCGCCTAATTTATTCAAATCTAAAAGTAAAACTAAACCTCTAGACTAGTTTAAACTGATTAACAATGTAACACTATTAATGTTTTGTAGTATGTTAACTGTTATTAGACATTTTATATCGATAAAAAGTTAAAAACATTAAAAAACCCTTAAAAAGAAATTTATGTTTCAATTTTTTATTTTTCCGATTTACCGAAAATTTTCTGGAAATTTTTCCGCATTTTATTTTTCCGGAAAATTAACAACACTACTTTATATAGATAAATATAAATGGGGTAAATTTAGCCCCGTGAGGCGGTGTACACATCCACGATTTGGTGAAAATTTCGCTTGAGAGTGCCAAAACTGCCAATAGCCTGCAAGTTATATATTTTAATTTAATGTCCTACTTCTCTATCGAAAGATATATTATTAACTTCTGTTAGAACACCTTTCGATGCAGATTTATTTAATTTTATTTCGTTTAATGGCAAAAACGTATTGAAATGGGAAAAATCCCCACGCGACTTTCATTTGAATTTAATCACGTATTCAATTTTGCAGATATTCGCGGGAGGATTTGCACGAACTGAATTTTTTTGTATTTTTATAAACTTAATTCCTTTGAAAGGTTGCGGAAGTAAATAAATTATTTAAATTTCTAAACCAAGTGTTGTGAAAATTATAATTATAATTCCTGATTCGAAATCCTTTAAATACGCGAACACGTGTCCATGAAAATGATAAATTTTGGAGGCGCGTCCGCGATCCTTCAAATTTTAAGCATGGGGTCAATTTATATAGTTGGCATCTAGGGCAGTGCGAGTAGTGGTTCTAGGCAATTGAGTCTAGTAGGGTAGTATTTTCGTCGAGTCGGGTAATCGAGTACTCGATTAAGCCAAAAAATTCCTTATTCGAGTAGTCGATTAGTTAAGAAAAACCTTCGGATACTCGATCGAGGTTTTTTTCGGGTAATCCAGAAGTAAATAAAAACAACACGCTCCGCGTACTTAAATCGACGAGTATTGCATTTTTCTTAATCGAGTTCCGAGTTAGGGTACCCGACCTGAAAAAATGTCGGGTACTCGATGATGTCAAGTACTCGCACAACCCCATCGGCATCCCTTTGTAGTATTTTGGGCGATATTACGAAAAATAGCTTTTGAAATAAAAAGGATTCTGTAGAGCCGTTTTCCGTGTTGCATTTTCTTCGTAGTGACAGTTCGTTTGAAAAGGGATCAGGTATGCTGGATATTTAGAATCTTATCAAGATTTTAGTTATTTCTACTTCGGGAGAATTATTATGTTGATATGATTTTTAACGTTGCTCCCAATTCCCCTCATGCTGTAAAAGCGAGCTCCATCCCTCTAAAAAAGTCACACTGGCCCTGTATCTAATTGGTTCCCTAAAACTAAAGTCTTCCAACTTGATTGAAGTAGAGCTCGGGGAAACGGATAAATTAACCTCCAAAATTTCAATTAATCATAAGAAATTCGATTAAAGGGGAACGGCCAAGCTTTTCCAAATATGGCCTTATTTCCGTATCAAAAGATTAACAAGACGTACACGTACATTTTTTTGTCTTGAAAAAATAGCTTTTGGCCCAAAAAGTTGAAACGAAAAATAGCGCCAGGTGTTTGGGTTTGAATTTTCGCCGCCATCTTAGGGGGTGCCGCCAGCGCCCCTAACCCCGTATGAGCGATTTGCGAACTATCCTAATTTCTAAAATCGCGCAATTTAGGCTTAGGTTTCTTATAACTGGAACGCGCCGCGCGTGCAAAACATATTTTTCGCGTCTTCAGCAGCGCGCGCTTTTACGTTGTTTTTCTGTCTCGCGCTTTTCGATTTCCCGAAATTTCTTTATTTTATAAAAAATTAACCACTCAATATTTTTTGATGCGGTTTTCACCATAAATTTTAGTTTTTAATGGTCTATAGGGCTATCTAACTGGTTAAAGCTTGATAGTTCCCCTTTAACTGTTTATTTATAAATATTAATCGCGACTATTATACGATTTTATACGCAACAAATAAGATTTTATTCGTAAAATTTTCGGTTATGAATGTAAAAGAAATGAACGGAAAATTTGATATCTGAACCCCGAGCGCTAGATTGAAGTAAACTCAACCATGAGACCCTCGGATCATTCTCCCGACAGTATAAATAAGTTACCTTAGTTTTCATCATACTGAATAAATTTAATTCTTTAAAAGAAGTATCCACGCAAGGGATAGGCTCCCACTGAATTCTGAAAAATAATGAAAGAACTTAGGAAAGGATTTCAACTAAATTCCTGGAAATAGAAGCGCAAAATAAAATTAGACTTTTACCTTCTGAAAGAAGTATACGAAATATTTAAACCGATGGTGCTTTTCCCCGGACTTATTGAAAAATAGGGTACTTTAGGGACCGAATCTCTATTTTTACGTAAATTAGGGACTTTAAAGGAACATAAGTACTTTCAGGTTTGCTAAGCACTTGGTAATATTTAAATTCAAGTTTTCAAATAAATATTTTTTTGAAACTTTCCCCATTTATAACGTTAAACTTTTAATAAATTTCGTCCGTAAGAATGCGACCGTAAAAACTGATCCAGCTAAGAAAACGTATAACCGAAAGATAAAATGTTCCCCAAATTTTCAAAATAAGAATAATCATTTTTAAAACAACGAAATTAAAAAAAAATGTAACACGAAGAAAAGGGTTCGAAAAGGGTTCGAAAGGGTTCGAAAATTAAATTAAAACCTCGCGCAGTGACCCATAAAAGCTGGCAATCCGGAAGTACAAAAGAAAGAAACAGTAACGCCACCTTTACGGGGTGCTAGTCAGGTACAATTTGCGTCATTTCCGGCGGACAATAGCCAGTCACCGCCGCGACTGAGGCCATTAAAACAATAAAATCAGAAGAAGCTATCTCAAAGCTCTTCATTGGAGCGCGGTAACGTAAAACCCGCGAATAAAAGGCCCAGTCGGACATCAATTCAGAAATTAGGCGTTGGGCGCCGCGGAGATAGCCACCCTGCTGGTCTTCCTGGTCGCCCTCCAAAAACTTATCGGACACCGCGCCATATATCAGCGGCCGCGTTTCTGCGGGGGGAACAGAAATAAACTACAGTCGCCATCATGAATCTCCTTTCCTTTTCCGTAGACACGCGGGGGCGGAATGGGTCCTCACGACCCCCTCTCTCTTCTTCCGGTTACGGCCGGAAACGTAGAAAGAATTCTGGCCCCGCGTTTATTAAAGGAAACAGAAATCGCCTGTGTTTGGAGGACCAGAAATATAGCCAATAAGTTATATCGGCTTTTTGTTATTGGATTCGCTTTGCCGTTGAGTGGCGATTCTTTAACGCCTACGTCCTCCCTTTTTCTGTACGAATGAAGGATACGTTACGGAGGTCACCTAGACGGCTGGTTTCTTAAACGAAATATTACGGGGATTTATTCAATAAACATGTCCCTAAAGAATGTTTACAAAACGGATATTTCGATAAAAAAATATGTGGCCTAGCCTAGCCTAGCTGATTATCTTATCTTTAACGATCATGTTATTTCCACACTCGCCCTTGATGAAGATACCGTAGAATAGCTATATTCGACATCTGGTAGTGGACGACTCGTAGACTTCCTGTTGACGTTGTGACACATACCGCATGAAAAAGACCAATACCGTCCAATTTCCAATATCATATAATGACTCGCACACCCAGGAAATCAATGACTGCATTAGGAATCGTAGATGTCCAAATATCCACACCAATAAAAAATGTATTAACAAGAAGCGAAAAACTTACCATTCACAAAGCATAGAAAGACACTTGACTAAACGACAGCTCGCATATCAATAAATAACCGTAGACGGAATAGTTAGGGCTCTTTATAAATAAAAACAAACGAGCCCAATTGATGAACTGCATTAAACATCTTAATCAGTCGAGAAAACGATTAAAATAAATTACGAAGTAATGACGACCCAGTTAAAAACCAGACCAACATAAGTATAAGAGCACGATGTATACAGCTCGATATTTTCTACATAAATGAACTATTACGCTTGAAAACTAATACGCTAAACACACAATAGATAAAAATATACGACTGAAAAAACGAAATAAATTACAAAAAACTAACGGGTTCTACCCTTTAACTATCTTATCTGCTGACTGCGCTAAAACAAGATTTGACCTCTAAATTTTCATACGTAAAAAATTGACGTTAGAGTAAATCTCTTGCACGCAGCAGACCCGGGTTCGATTCCTGGCCGGCGCCAATAAATCGCAAATAGATACTAAGACGAATACCGTGAACAATTGGTGGAAACCCTGCCATTGGAAGTTGAGAGGTTGCCATAACACTCGGCACTCGGTCCGTCCCAAAAGTCATTAAGGACGCTGCGAGGTGGAAGTGCTAACCACACACCCCACTCGCTGAATTTGTCAAATTTATAACTGTGGGGCATCTGAAATCCACTCGCCTTCTATATCTGTTGCTTGACTTCGAATTCAAAATAGTTTCGGGTTTATACTATTTGGTTTGCAATTTATCCATATCAACTGATCTGATAATATCTGAGCGTAAATGGCGGATTTTCTGATACCTGATCTATCTATTCAAACCCTTTAATTCTTAATAGGATTTCGGAGTAGGCTATGACGTCATTTTAATCCGATTATGTGGTGGCGAATAGTTTGAGTTGGGGTAAAAACGTTTTTACAAAATGGATGCCTTTGGCCTTTTTAGCAGATAAATTCTGGCTAGCAGACAACAAAATCAGATTTATTTTCTTTACACCTCCTTTTCAGAAGGAGTAAAAAGAGTAGCCCTAATACGAATAGTTTCTGGGCCGGAGTAATTCTCATCCCCGGAACAGGCGAATAAAACGTTTTAGGGTAAAAAGAGTACACTTTTAGTCCGAGAACAGGTGAAAAGAAACCACTTAGTATCAGCAGTGGTGGCGGCATAAGGGGGTACAGGGGTACAATCAAAGTATTTGTACCCGCCTAATTTCCCGTTCAAAAATTTAATAAATCACATTTTGGTCTATAATTTTCCATATCCCTCAGAAATAATAATTATACTATACATAATATAATAATATATTCATATAATTATATAAATTAAGAAATTGATTTAATTAAGAACTGAATTAGACTCGCTATTTGTTAAACACTGCTCTATTGTTGTGAAAATGCCTAGCAGATATGCCATACAAATACATAATTTTTTCGGAGCGCTGTGGGGTACCCCAGATTTTAACTTTTGTACCTCTACCTGGAATGCTTCTCGCGGCAGATTTTCGTCTCGATGTGGCTGACGGTTTATTTGACGTCACTATGTTAATTAAACAAACAACAACGTGAGAGGGGAGCGCGCGCAGAGGGGATTTTTTATCCCGTAGTCGGGGCCAAAGCCGTCGGAGTGATCTTAGCATACGCGATACGCCAGGATAAGCATTCCAAGTAGAGATATGGATTCCTGACCCCAGCAATTATTTCAGTTCCGCTTAGAGTTCGCGGGATTTGGGTAAGAAATATCCGTTTTCTTTGTTTTTTCCATAACCAAAAATTATCCAAATTAAGTTATTTTTTGCATATTAAATCGTTTATTAACCGCGAATAATATCCATAAATAAACAGTTAACCGAAATTTTTATGAATAATCGAAATTTTGGCGGTTAATTTATCCGTTCCACCGAGCTCTAGTTCCGCTGCCACTGAAAAATAGGTTATTCAAAATAGAGCGACTCATATCAGAGAGTGTAATAAATTTTTGCTATGAGCGATTACACGATATATAAGCCTTGTTCGAATATAATCCGTAGAAATATCAAGCGCGTATCGATCTGAAACCTTTCAACAACGTCGGATATCGTATAGAAAACCGAATATCCCATAAAGAGACCACGATAAAAACTCGGATAAAACATTCAACAGAAAAGGGTCGGCGAATGCAAAATAGGCGATGAATCCTTTGCCCCATAACGGAGAACGTATACCCGAAGCTATCAATCTCGGGTCCTACCAAAAACTATTTCTTCCCTCCCTCCTTTAAAGGATCCCAAAAAGCGGAACTTTCCGGCATAGTTTCTAATCGCGATCTAGCCACGCGATTCCGTAACGTATACGTATCAACTTGGAAAGTAGCCTAAGAACGCTTAGTTTCGTAAGTGTACCGGGACGGCGAGGCGTTTGAGACAGCAGCCGAGGCTCGTGGTCGGATCGGGACGGAGTGACGCCCAGATATTCCAGCAATCTGGGGACACGAAAAAGGTCGATTTCCTTCCCCCTGTCCCCGCCCGTCTGTTCCTTAGCGTCGCGAAAATAAGGAGCCGTTGACAATCTTAAGAGAACGCATTCTTGCAGAAAAGATTCCGAGAGTCTTTTAAGAGCCGTTATCTATCCCTAACCCCGCGGCCGGCCCGGATACGAGAGGTAAATACAGGTGGAATTGAAACGCCCAAGATAGAGAAAAACAAGTTGGCAAGCCAAAATATAGCTCTCCTCGGAAGAGTTTTTAATTTTCAGTTAAGCGTAACTGTATCCGTTGTTCTGCGGTAGAACGCTCACCTGTCGTTCAAGATGGCTCGGGTTCGAATCCCAGCCGATTAGAAAATTATACTACACCCAATGACAAAAAGAAGGCGCTTTTGGAAAAACCTTTTCCCTGATTCTAAGAAACTGGGTACGCAGTGATTACGCTTTGCCCCGAAAATGCGAACGCGTTCGCAGGCCTGACAGACAGACCCACAGACAGACCCACAGACAGACCTACAGACAGACCCACAGACAGACCTACAGACAGACAGACAGACACGGTGGTTGTATAACCCCTCCTAGGGTACAAAGTCCCCTCGGAGAGGTAAAAACAGTAACCCGTATAAGCGAGAAGATGGCATTTTTCTATCAATTCTCGTCGACTATCTGCAAACTGCGCGATTCAGTCACCCAGAAAAGCGGAGCCTCTTATACAGAACTCGATCTCGTTATGTCGATAATTTACTTTTTCTTAAAGGCCGACTACATAAATCTTCGGTTTACTCTGTCTTTCACTGGAAGTAGGCCGACTGCATGCCACACGTGTATTGCAGTAAGCCTACTTCCAGTGAAAGGCAGAGTAAACCGAAGATTTATGTAGTCGGCCTTTAAAAGCTAGTTTTATGGATATAGCTTATTTTTAAAACCACAAAGTTACGTGGTTTTGGAAATAAGGTAGCGATATTAAAAAAGTTTTTTACTGTTTTTAAAATTGAAAAGTCCCAATTACCCAATGGCTTGTTTTTTCTTAATGACTTAATTGCAAGCGCTGCGCACTTCCCGTGGTTGAAACATAGATAGTAGATTTTAGAGGATCGGTAAAACGCCTGGTTTTAAGCCCCCGTAAACCAATCACACTAAGGGAGTCGTCCAAGGTTATTTGAAAAAAAACAAGTATCGCTAAGAGTGGACGATACTGTTCGAAAAAAAGAAAAAAGATAAACACGAAGTACATTTTTACGCCAAAAGGTATTTTTTCACGTTTTTATAGATTAAATATGATATACTAAATATCAGTTGATAGTTTTTATTGAATTAAAAAACCAAAATTAAATATTACTAAAATATAAAGCGCAAAAAATTACGTAACAATATCAACCGCATTAGATTGCCATTTTTAAATATTAAGATCATGTGGTACAAACGACCTTGCAAGACTCCCTCGGAGTCTCTCGAGCTGATTGATACGCGGGGAAAAATAAAATGCACTGTGGAAGGGTATCGAAAACCTGTCCTCTTAATTTACTGTCCATGACTCAACAAACTTTCAGATGCTCTGAAAAAAAAAGATTTGATTATCAAATTGTACACAAGAAAATGCACGACTTTTGATTGGTTGCGTTCTCCTTGTGTGGGGGTCTGTGTTTGTTGCTCCAAGGTAGAATAAATATAGTAGTTTGTCAAAGCGTACGCGTAAAGACGTAAATATGTTACGCATTCATCCGACAATTTTACCATAAGATAATAATGAAACCGCCTCTATTTCTTACAGTGACCACCATTTCGAACATCGCCTTCCTGACCGTTCTGGTAGTCATCGTGTACTGCGGTACTTGGAGCGGCGTGGAAGGACGCTACCTACCAACGCGACCGGACGAATCGAGGAAAGAACAAATGAAAGACATTCTCAGAGCGGTAAGATACGTCATGATCGTCAGCCAATCGTGTTGACGCGTTCCTACCGATTCCCACGACATACGCACCACCATATATGGCTTCCTATAGAAGCGTTATATTCGCTATAATACAGATAAATAACCAAATTCAATCTTAGGCGCCTGTCAAATTCGAGCCCGAGGCATCCGCTCGACCAAAATTCGAATCCGCCCGGGAACCACGCGACTTTATATCAACCGAAGATTCCACTTTGGAAGATTTGGCCGTGATATTGAGTTAAAATGTATTGCAAACATAAGTCGACTCTTAAAAAATAAGGTGCCTTCCGTGAAATGTTGATATCTTGGGACCCTAAAAAAGGTAGATAGAGTGGAGAATATACGCTATTTTGGTTAGAGAAAAAAAATGGGATGTTAGAATAAAATGGAGTTGACACATTGAAGAAAGATGCCTTTTTTTCATTTTTATGCGTAAAAAATTCTTCAAAAATGAGGGCATATTTACCACTATCAAAAATTACTTTACCCTACCGCCCTTTATATATGTTAAAAACGCTATACAATCTTAATATTTTGACCCGAGAAAGTGAAAATAATATATAAGTTTCATTTCCCATCAGCCCCCCCAAAAAAGTTTGAAAAATTCTCTAAATTCCGACATTTCCAGAATTTTTATTACCTTTCGCATTGTATTTGAGGTAATAAAATTTATATTCCTTTCCCGCTTCCCTTATTTTACGAGAGAGTAACCGCGAAAGGTCAAAATGGACCGCGTTAATTAACTAGGGTCATTAACATACGGGTTCTTTCGAGGAGGAATTTCTTATTGCCTCAATTCTAATTGTCTTTAACCACTCGAACTGAAGAGGTCTGCCTCTGTAAATAAAAGAACCGCTGCCTTTACCCGATTCCCGCCTTCCACATTACTGCCATCGTAATAAAATAACTCCGAGGCTTAGCGAGTACGATGCGAATTGTTAAACCAGGGTTAGTCAACTTTAGGAGGTTGAATTACGGAAGCTATCGGATGGTGCCGATAAGCCTAACTCACTTTCCCCAATCCCTCTATTTTAGTTTTTGAACTGGCCCGTAACCAGCCACCGAAACTCGGGGGCGCTCAAATTTTTTGGGGGGTGCCAATGCCTTGATACTAGAAATCGTAATTTTTAACTCCAACTCCTCAAATTAGTAAATATAAAGAAATTGGCTTTATTTTGTTATTTTTTAAATTATGAATTTCGACTTCGTTGAAAACAGAATATTTTATTAATAACAGGTAACCGATGTTATATGCTATTAGTTGGTAGTTGAGGAATCGATTTTGTTTTGGGTCGGTCGGGTTGGGGATGCTCAAGTTTTCATTTGGGGGCGCTGAGCATCCCCTGGGACCCCTCCACTATACGGACCTGTAACTGGAACGCCATCTAGGTAACCTATTCATTAACTTTGTTAATTGCTTAGAGTAGATATAGTCAAAATTTTAAATATATATTTACTAAACATATTTATAAAATAAATATAAATATGTTTTATTTATCTGAAAAAGATGGCGTATTGACAAAGTAAAATAAAATCCCCTCCTAAACTCAGGTTCTCGAGTGTCGTAATCTAACCTCCTATAAGTTGAATAACTCTGATACATTTATTCTCGGTTACGGAGCAAATCTATAACTTTTACCCGGGATCTCGTTACCGAAACGAGTTCATTTACTCAGTAATAATTTCCCAGTTTTACTATCCTCGACACTAAATATTGACAGCCGCGAATGCGGACTTGACAATGTAAGCCAAAAATATGACAATGGATAACATTGCGGTTATAACAGAGGAGCTCGGAAACTTGTTTTGGAAACATTTTTCACGCGTCGGTTATTGCGACGCGGTTTTGGTTTAGTCAAGTTAAACAATTTAATTTATTCATTGTTTGATTTTGGGGAAAGACCTCGACTCCCGTTCGTTGTTTATTCAAGCCCCGCGAGATGTCGCTAAGGATAGACTTATGCTAAGCCTTGATGTCCTCTTAAGTAAAGATCCCTTCGCAAAAATGAGAACTCGGATTTATTAATCTTTAGGCCGCCCGCAAGATTTATTTCTAAAAGCTAATGTTTGTAAAGAATACGAATTAATCCAAATATTCTTGTATTAAATTGAAATAATATTATTTATATTTTTTTCTTGTTGGCCAATAATAGACTTCTACCCATTTCTCAAGGGAAAATAATGATTTTTAAATACACGACGTCAACCCAGATGGCGCTAACAGTCTGAAACGTAGGAATTCTAAATTACCTAAAATCAGTAAAAAATAATAATTATTTATTCATTTACTTTCATGAAGAATATTCATAAGTTTACCAGTTGCTCATAAAACACAAAACATCGCTTAAAATAGTGTTAGAAGTTGTTTTTGTGATAAATTACTAAGTATGTATTCATATCGCCAAAAGGTTTAAACTGGCGACATCTAGTATTGAAAAAAAATATTAAAAATGAACCTCTAATGGCTTAGATCTAAAAATCTGTTCACCTATTGTTTTCGCTTCCATTTTTCTATAACTTACAAGAAATTTCTTAAAGGCTTTTAAGTTAACAGGTAAAATATACATAGGAGTTATAAGTAGCTGGTACATTAAATATTTCTCGAAGTGAGGCTTTAATATTTAATATATCCTAGAAATGGAATTTGTCTATTAAAGCCGAAGCAGCCCGTATGTATAGAAATGGGATGTAGCTTTTAAAACATTTGACCTTCCAGAGCTTTTAACTCGGGAACATTTCTAAAAGGGCAATTTTACCATCACAAACATAAAACCTGGAGACTAAGGAGAAAAAGGAGATTAAAATAAAAATATGATACCAGACCTTAGCAAATCCATTCTTTTCACTTTGGTAATCAGGAAAATTGGTTTTAAAAAATCCTCGGATTTATTTCTAGAAAGGAATCTAAGCTTCAGCCATTTTCAAATTTAACAACGAATTCACCTTATTTAAAAATCCCATTTACGGTCTGTAATAAAGAATTCTTGGCAATTAACAATATACGAAACTTAGCGATACTAGGGCGCGTAATGCCGACCCCTACCGGTAAAAAGCAAAGAAAAATAGACTATTCCAAAACTGATAGCTTTCTTTGTCGAGAAAAGAAAGTTTGGTACTTTTCCATTTACCGCATTTAATGGTAAAATCTCTCTTTAATGGAACGGACGGATGAAACTAAGCCTCGCTCGTTAACGAGGCTCAACATTCTTAGGCTAGCGTGTACGTCTAGCGTATATACTTTAAACATTAAGATATATAAAAAAATACCTTTACGAATATTTAAACGAAAATTAAATAAAATCATTTTTAGTTTTTTAACGGATAGTCTAAATTTCTACTTTACAAGCTAACGGAATCTCCACGCACGTTCGCGTTTGAAGGGGAAGCTTAACCTCCCGATAGAAAGACACACCCAAATCCCGGGATTTATATTAATGAAAGCCGAACATTAGTTACCACGTGAATCTGTTCTCGTAAAGGAACCCCCTATACGTAAAAGAGCACTCTAGCGGGGGAAGGAAAAATTACTTTTGGAAAAACATTCTCGAAGATGCCACGGAACTGTTTCGGACACGAAAATCAGCTCGATTAGTTTTAAGTATGATGATAGAGTTTCTATTCATAGTTTCTATTCAACGAGGACGGAATGGAGGGACTCCCATCAAGAAAGGGGCGGAAAAACCCTAGAAAGAGAAATATAGCTAAATTTGTCCTACTTTTTGTAAAACCGACCGAAGAAAGATAGCGAATCGAATAGAGAGGCTTATTCACATGAGACAAGATTTTTCCCTCAACTTTATTTCGTTTTCGTCCACAGCCACCAGGATTTGAGATTTCGAGTAATTCTTAAAGGGAGTAGAACCCTCCTTGTTTGGTAGGGTGCGCCATAGCTAGGGAATTTACCGGTAAAAATAAAAACGGTAAATTTACCATCAACTTTTTTATTTAATCAAAATAATGGTTTGATGTCACAATAATTATTAAAATAGTATTTTAATTTTACCATAGCCTTAGGTTACATTAAACTTAGAGAAACCTCCTAAATAACCCATTAGAAAAACATTTAAATGTTTGGAACGTAGAATTACAGTGCCGGGAATTCGGAGTCTTTAAGGGGGATGACGACAGTGGCCATTGTCTACTTTCGCGCTATTTCAAGCTGAACTCTTTTAATTTTGTATTGTAACTTATAAAATTAATATTTAAGTGTAGAACAGCCTAAATTTTTTTTTACAATTTTAAATTTAAAAGTAATTAAGTTATTACGTTTCAATTCGGACCCCCGGTAAATTTACCGGCTCGCATATCTAGCCATAGCTGCTCTCTTTTCTCGCTCATGGTGCTAGTCTAGAGACTCTAGAACGATAGTAGAAACACCCAATTCTTCTATTAGAGGAAGCGTGCCCGCCCTGAAGTGGTTTTCTCACTTGAAACCTTTATTGTTTCATATTTAGTGTTTATTTTTTAAATGCACCCTTAATTAACATATAAACAACAATATCAGAGCTATAAATTCATTATTTTCTTTATAGTTTGGATATTTATTGAAATATAATTTCTTAATAATGAGGTACGTGGTTTTAGATTCACGAAAGGCGTTCTAGTAGATATGAAAATTAAAGCGCTATCAAAGCGGGGTTTGTTTTTAGTGGGATAATTCCGCAAAAACCACTGTATTTCACACTATGTATAACGCGTGGTTAGAAAAATGAGGGGAGGAAATTATTATTATTGCCCCAAATATCTGAAAAGGTTATACTCCTTAAGGAATCTGACATTCTTTAAAATACCGTTGGACACAAGTCACCAGGGTTGGAAAAAAAGGCTTTTTTTAATTAAAAAATCCAGTTATAACCGG
This sequence comes from Leiobunum rupestre, assembly GCF_980474605.1. Lineage (NCBI taxonomy): Eukaryota > Metazoa > Arthropoda > Arachnida > Opiliones > Sclerosomatidae > Leiobunum > Leiobunum rupestre. The sequence goes on along the minus strand of NC_143393.1, from coordinate 20,287,841 downwards.
TGGTTTAATACAATTTAAACCACTAATAAAAAATACTCCAATTGCTTATATCTAGCCCTCATTCGAAATTGCTCAAATTGACCGATTTCAAAATTACGTTTTGCACGTGACAGTACCTATACATTGTTAGGTAAAGTAGGCTTATTTACCTGCTTTTATACCCTAACAATGGCGGCGTATTTTCATGTGCAAAATGAATTTGAAGATCCCCCAATTGCTTATATCTAGCCCTCATTACTTCGTGAGGCGACGTAGCAGACGACAGAAAGTGAAAGTTAAGTTTTAGTTGAAATAGTTTTGGAAATAAATGCAGAATATTATATTCTGCATTTTACATTTGAAATAAATAGTATTTAAATTTTCTATATTTCTAATTCATTTTAACCATGGATTTTTTCGGTGGTTAAAGGCCGACTACATAAATATTCGGTTTACTCTGTCTTTCACTGGAAGTCGGCTGACTGCAATACACGTGTGCGATGCAGTCAGCCGACTTCCAGTGAAAGACAGAGTAAACCGAAGATTTATGTAGTCGGCCTTTAAAGCTGGTTTAATCCAGTTTGGCTGGTTCTTGCCAACCCTGAAAGGCACTAGTCACGGCATTTGACTTCTAAAATAATTGCTCTGACTACCAAAATTAATCGAAATCTGGAGGCTCACTAGTTAATTTGTCTAGTGAAAAATTTACCTAAATATTCATAAATATTGGTGAATATGGTGTATCATAAATTCATCTTTCATCAATCCCATTTTATTTAAAAAAAATTGTGATGGCGAAAGTTATGTAACTCGAGTGATAATAAATTCCTATTTTGATTCTGACGGGTAAAGCCAAAGGTTGACTGTCCTTTTTGTTATTATAACCCCATTTCTACCCCCCCCCCTAGTCAGTGACTACTAAAATATATTAAGATAGTAGACTCATTAGTCAGTCTAAGTACTAAAAAAATATCATTATGTCCAGCCCTGGTACACTCTAGAGATTCTTAAAGGAAGTATGAGCCAAAAACAGTTATAAAATCCAAAAAAATAAAACGAAATCAACGAAAAATTTGTACTTTGAAAATTAAGAAACTAGTTAAGTTAAAAACCAATTGTATTCAATGTTAGCGAAGGATTTTTCGATTCCCAAAACGTATAATTCAATGTAACCCAAACCAAAATCTAGGCTACGCTACTTCTACAAAAATTTGTTAATTGACATTAATAATGGTGGAAAAGGGTATTATTTTAACTTAGTTATGTTCAATCGTAAAGATGTGTTCGAAAATTATTAAATTTAAATATTTTGAGCTAAGCTTCGGTAATAAATTAAACAGAATTTGTGTTTGTCCAACATCTTGTCTGTTCTCGTGTGAATAGGCCTAAAAGAAGCGCTGGCTGAGAAATTGTAGCTTCCAATTTAGTGTCACGGGCAGAAGGGTTCGGGTAACTGAGGCGCGAAGATTTATTTCAACCTTTTATTTTTTAGTGGCGGTGGTCTGGGCGCGTGAATTTCTTCGAAGCTTTTAGAAAAAGGCTGCCGCTGCGGGATGGCCAAAAGATGAAGGGCTGTCACGAGCGACTAAAAATATACGATCGGAACATTCGTACTTTTAGAATGGCCGCTTTGATTTATGGCAGCGATAATCCCGGATTTCTCAAAATGAAACTATAATACCGTCTCGAAACACTTAAGAAAACTTCGCCCATTTGAGAATAATGTCAAAAATCCAAAATAAATCAGAGAGATATTGAACATTTTCACGCAACTCGTGAAAATACGTGTACGTCTACGACAGATTTGCAAAATTTATCTGAGGTTGTGAACGTCGAAAACTCGCGATTTCAGCCTTTGAAAAACCAGATGTTTGACTCCCACAATAGCAAAGGCTTAGGGAATTCGTCAGACGTCAAAAAGGTGAAACTATTTTGATTAACAACATTTTGATAATTTGATTCAATAATCACACTACCATCTATCTATAAAAAGTTACTAGTGTGGTACTTTTTACAACAAAGGGGAAGCCTAAACTGACGTCATACGTCACTAAATGATGACGGTAAAGTGCATCTTCGACCGCTTTTTGAAATTAACTTATTAGAAGTTAATTTAATTTTAATTTTATCAAGGTGTTGAAAATTAATAGTACGAACAGACGAAAAATGGAGCCATTTGATACGTTATTTCGCCGCTGCACGTCACTAGTGTTGATGAGAATGGTTAAAGAAAGGGGATTGGGAGAAAAATTAGTTTGCCAACTCTTAAAAAAACTGATCTGTTTCAAAAAATCTTTTGCAACTAACCAAAATGTTTAGAAGGTAAGCCCCATCCCGATAAAGAGAACGCTCTGCTTTTGAAGTGCGTTAGACGCTTGGGAACATAACCCTATAATATTTTTCCAAAAGTATGTTGCTTCCTATTCTTCGCGTGCAAAATGTTTACGGAAGGCTTTTCCCAACATAACAGACTGATGTTAATCCCGGTATTAAATTAGTTAGTAAAATAACCTAAATATACCTTCACAGAAAACTTCAATTTAGTAGTAGCGAGGTAGGAGCAATTAAATAAAAGCAACGGCAGTTATTATTAGGCCTATATAATTTATATTATAATAACATTCTAGTACGCAGATTTGAGACTAAAATGTATTCAACGTTTCACTTTGAAACCTCGTTTTAAACCTACTTAAAGAACTACAAAATGAATTTCGTTCGAGATTAATTTTTGTTATTTATTTCTAACAGAAGACTGATCACAACAAATGTTTAAAAATGTCTTTAAAAATAGCTAAGTTAAGTTAAAAGGAACCACCTATGGACTGCATTGTAAAGGATGAAAAAATTAGCGAATAAGTAGATTAGTCCATTAAGAAAAGGGATAATAAAGCTAAACCTTAAACAAATTTGAAGAAATTTAAAAACTTACTAATAGCTCGTACCGATAGGTCTTTGAGCAAACAAAAAAGCGCGAAACTCAGACCCAATTTTTAAAATAGCTATCCTACTACAACAGTCAGGCACTAGAAAATTTTTATTGAAAATACATTAAGAAATGATAATAATTTGAGTGTGGCTAATATTTTCCACTATATAGAGTACCGAGTAACTTTAAAAACATTTTATTGACCAAAATTGTTACGAATGGATCCATTGGTAAACTATTTAGAAATGTAATTTACAACGGAGCAACAAAGTGTAACTCTCTATTTAATATATCGCCGTCAGAGGAGTTTATCGATTGGTGCTGTTTGGAAGGCAACAGAGCATCCAACAGATTCGGACCAAAAGCCTTAAAAGGGTCAATCTTGCTAATGCAATAGTTAAAGAGAAACGTTCCTAAAAGAGACCATAAACTAATTTGGAAATTTCGATTAGGCCATAGTGTATATAAAACAAATAATTGACATTTAATAGCGAAAGTTCTAATTTAACCTTATTAAATAAGTAAGGGCGAGAGTTAGCAAAGTTACGCGTTTAGATTCAATTGATTACCTTCAATATTTAATAAAGTATTCCAGTTTCTCCTAAATCGGTTTAAAATTGAGAGTAAACAAAGGGTATATTGTGTTTTAGGACGAAACAACACCACTGGCGTTATAGGCTACATTAAAGACTGCAGTTAAAAGGATTAAATGGGTCTTAGCTAGGACACTCTTTAAGAGTTTGGGTACTAAGAAATGCTTACAGTAAAAGCCATTAGGGTCCAAGGGAAGATAATACCCCCGGGAATATCTCGCTTTAATCAAGTGAAAGGGGGTCGATGCAAATCACTCCGCCCCCCCTCACCCCGTAACCAAAGCTTTTAACTTAGACTATAAAAGGTTTTTTTATTATATAATATAACGATGTGTTGAATGCTTTTATAAAGAGGGATTTTTTCCTTGTATAGTAAAAGGTTAACAAAGTAAAAATACGCAAACAATAGCGATGTAATCAGCTTAAAAGTTAACTATATCGTAATAGGATGATGAACAAAAATTTTGCCCCTACATTTTAAGGACAGTTTTAGTAGAATTTAAAAAGATTATACGTGTATTTAAAGGGATCAGTATCATGCACTTAGGATTCTGTATATTATCATTATAAAAATAACAATTCAACCTTATATCATTTGTAACGGAGATACGCTCGTATCACCAGAAGAGCTTTGGCGAGTTGAATTGGATTCTCTCAGTTGTAAGTGTAGAAAGCCCAACTCCGTCTAATTATAAGTCTACTTAGGTTAATTATGGCGTCTAGGGTCTCTCGATAGTCATCTTAATTAGTAGAAAAGAATGGTGGACTTAAGCCATAAAAGTCATTGTTTCGCGCTGAGTATTTCTTGTTTGAAAACCCGCTCGAATGCCAATTTTGTATTAATCTATCTTTTAATCTCTCTTTTAATCCATCTCTTAATCTATATTTTAATCCATCTTTTAATCTATCTTTTAATCTATCTTTTAATCCATCTTTTAATCTATATATTAATCCATCTTTTAATCTATATTTTAATCCATCTTTTAATCCATCTTTTAATCTATATTTTAATCCATCTTTTAATCCATCTTTTAATCTCTCTTTAATCCATCTTTTAATCCATCTTTTAATCTATCTTTTAATCAATCTTTTAATCCATCTTTTAATTGATCTTTTTCGAGACAGATTCTCGACCTTGGTAGCGACGACCGGGAATCGTACGTGCCATCGGCTCAGTTCCCGTACGAACGCCACACCAAGAAACGATCAATCGTGGAACCCGAACAGGTCATCGTACCGGACAATTCCCAGGATTCTGTCCCTCGATCAGCCGCGAACCACTGATTCCAGAGGTATACCATCCATCCTGGTAGAAGCCACGTGAATTCCCACCTCGTAATAGTAGCGAAATCCCAACAAACTCCATAAAGCAAGTGGCGGTACCAACGAAAACCCTTTGGATACTTTTCCGTATTACACCAAAAAAGACCCCGTAAAGAATCACCCACCACTGTTAGAAATAAAGGTTTATGAAACTTCTAAAATTGGACTTTTAATTTATTTCAAATCATTTAACGTTTCCAGTTCTTGTGGTAAAGATATAAAAAAGCTATGCTCTTACATTTAGTCCTTTTGAATAGCTCTGATTCCCTTAAACGAAGAAAAATATTATATGGACCCATTTCGTTACTAGTATTTGAAAACTACGTTATTCCCTTTTTGAATATTATCTTTAAAATAACACAAAGCTATGCTCTTACCTTTAGTCCTTTTGAATACCTTTAATTCCCTTAAACAAAAAAAAATATTATATGGACCCATTTCGTTACTAGTATTTGAAAACTACGTTATTCTCTTTTTGAATATTCTCTTTAAAATAACACAAAGCTATGCACTTACTTTTAGTCCTTTTGAATACCTTTGATTCCCTTAAACGAAAAAAAGTATTATATGGACCCATTTCGTTACTACAATTTGAAATATTTAACAAAAGTTAAGTCTTTAAAAGTTTGATTACAGATTTTAAATATGGGGAATACTGATTAAGGCGTCAAATTATGCGTACCCTAATAAAGGCGCCGAAAAATTCTTGTTATATCTACATCAAATACCGAAATACTTAAGTGATGTTCTACGTTTTGCCACCACCCTTTATTCTACGATTTCAGAGACGCTCATTCGGTTATTGCTTAATCTGGTCATGTTAATGGTTAACAAATCGAGTCGTATTAAATAATTTAAAAAAATTAAATAAATAAGGGCATATAAATGTCTGAAAATAGAGTTTAGTTTACTGATTATGAAGTAGATTGGATAGAAAGTGTAAATTAAGTGCTTAAATACCCCACAAAAGGACTGCATTTGGAGAATGGAAGGTTTAAATATGCTCTGTGGCAATACCTTGAATGGTCTTAACTATTGGAAAAAGTTTTAATAACTTTAGAGGTCTAAAATAAAACCTTCATTTTTAACAGTGTATCACGAATTATTTTAACTTGGTCACAAGACGAGAAACTAAAACGAATTCTCAATTTAACTGACGAAGAAAATTAGTCTAATATCTCTTTAACAGCTCCTTAATCCACCGCAATCTGTCTAGATAAACATTAAGTAGATGCGTATGTTTTCATATTTCAAATGAAAATATGTTTATTATAAATTACTAGAACTTGAATTTGCTTACCCCGTTTGTAAATATCAGCCAATCGTACACTATGTTAGATGCACTGCCGATAACGACATGTAACACTAGAGCCGCCACTCGCTTTAGGTTCCAATCCTATTAAAAAAATGCGAAAAATCTCATAACTTATGAAAGTAATTAAAAGCATTTTCTTTTCTTTTTTCTACCTGGCGACACTCGGACGCGGAAGACAAATCTAATGGAAAGTCAAAGCCGGCCTTTTTGAAATCATCCGTGTCCTATCTTTTATTAAAATTTTCTCCTTTCACTTCCAAAAAGTAAATACGACCGTCAGCCCCGCCCGGGACAGAGGAGAAATTACACCTTTTCCCGAAGCTCTATTTTTCAAGAACAGAGGCGCGAAAGAACAAATTATTTCGTCCGTCGGACAGAGAAACCCCCTCTTTTCATTTTCTTAGCTTAGTTCCTCGCGGTAATCGACCGACACTCCGTTTCTACGCCGAAACCAAATACTAATTAATCTCTCCAGAAAACTTCGACGGAAAAAAGTTTCACAAAAAAAAACCTAAAAAGTCGACACATTCCTAAATGAAGAAATATTACTCTGAAAGTGAGAACGAGATTTTTATTCAAATATACGTTTGAATAAAGCATTAAGAAGTATAGAACTATAGATAGAATGTTTGCGCCTTTTCCAACATCCTACCACCACTTTCTTATGGGTATAATTGTCTAAAGCGCCAAATTCCAAAAATGAGAAAACGGAAAGGTCGATTACCACGATATTCTAACTAGGTATAATGCGTCTCAATTTGGAAATGGAAAACAAAAGTAAACGATGTTTATTATTACGTTTTTGATTGTTTGAAATATTTACGTTGTTGATAAGAAGGATTAAATTTAAATATAGATATTATTATGGAAAATTTACAATATGTATTGATTGTTGTCGTTCGCATCATTTATAAATTCTAAAACAAATTGAAAAATAAATTGAAAAAATATAATTAACACAAGGAAAAAAATCACTCGTCTCTGTAAAACTATATATTCGCAATAAAGTTTGAAACAGGTATCACTCATTTGTACCAAATTTGAAATCTTATTTATTTGTATAACTTAAGAGGTTATCTCGTAAAACCCGAGGGGCAGATCACCTACTCCATTACATGGACACCACCGAATGATTAAATCATGATTTCATCCGCTTAAATTCAAATCTGTAGCTTTGGCTGACATATGAAGATTAAAAATGATTAAATCATCATTAAATTTGCTTAAGTTCAAATCTGTAGCTTTGGCTATATGAAGATAAATATTATTAAATAATAATTAAATGATTGAAATCAAATCTGTAGCTTTAGCTGTATAAAGATTAAAAATTATTATATCATGTAACAGCATGGATGCTTCACTTACCTTATATTTTTGGGATAGCATTTGTTTCTAACAAGGCTGCCAGATTTCTTCGGTTTAAAACAAATTCTCCTCCTTTTCCCCCCTTAATGTGAATAAAATATGGAAGTTGAATACGCCATCTACCGTTCACCTCTAGCAGTAGTTAACATTGAGTCATGTAACCTGTAAGTAGACGACAAACCTTTGAGGTCAATTTCCTTCTTTATTTCCGGTTTTGAATCACTTTTTCCAGTTCGTCCGCTACGTAGGATTCCGACCAAACAAATTCCACCCGTGAAGCATCCCTGTGTTACATCCATGGTAACAGAATGATCTGCCCTTCGGCAAAACATCAATCAAGGTTAAATTCGCCTATAAGTTAAACCATCATTCTATTGTACCAAATCAAAATATTTAAATCTCAGAAGAAGACTTCTATTGTATAATTACAGGTAAGGTTTGGTCAAATTGTCTAGACATATATATTAAATTAAAAGCATAATACCAAAAGTAGCATAAGACCCAAAAGTGTGTCAGCTGTACCTTCGCGCCTATTAAAATTTCTAGTGAGACCAAGTCACACTACAGACTACATAACCTACTAGTTGGAATAGTACTAGCAACATTATATTTAGTCTATAGTCTGGCGCGATTATCACTCTTCGATTTACTCGCCTGTAGACATACGTTCTAAAACGGCTCACTCGGCGGCGCTGGAGTACCTCGATTTTGATGACGTATTTTCCGACCCCCTCTTCGTTTCCCTGTTTTACTTTGCGACAAACTCTCATTAACTACTATACCGTTCTGACACACTTTTGGGTCTTACGCTACTTTTGATAATACTAAACCTTTGAAATTGAAAATTCAATTTTCATATGGAAACTATAAACCCGGTAAAGACACTGCTAGGCCTAATCTATTTTTAAAAACGTATTTTAATTGAAACCAAATCCCTTCATCCCAAAAAGAAACTCAAAAGCTTCCGAACCTTTTAAGATAATTTTAAAGAAAACACACACTTTTTAAAACAGCGTCGCTAGAGATATCAAATAGGAAATTCCGTAAAAAAAGGTTAGAAATAAAACTAAAGACTTCTTGTCAACTTGAAGAAACGAAATCCAACAAAGTTTTCCTTCAGGAATACTTCACGGGTATAAAAGCGAAGCCTTGATAAAATATTCTGAACAGAAAATCGGCACGTAATTTCCAACACCGGTAAATCCGAACTATAGTTGAAATTACAACAAAAAGAGTTTAAAAGAGAACAAATCCACCCTAAGGCATCGCTATAGAAACTAAACGTGCTCCGTTCAAAGGAGAAATTTCATCGCGCGCGTTCAAAAAGCTTAAATTATTCCCTAGAATAAAGAATTTATTGAATAAAATTTCGAGGAAAACCGCTGAAGTAATAAAGAAATGTCTTCGCAAGATACACTTAAACCTTCGGATAATTTGACTTAGAAGTAAAGACGTAGAAATTTTTAGCATTCTATCAAAACGTTTCAGCGAACAACAAGCGGCGAAGCGAAAAATCCGTCCCCGATATTATAAGAATTTAAGCATTTCAAATTTAGCCTAAAATTTGCATAAAGGCCAAGATCAGCTCTTTCCCGCTCGTTTACGATCCATTAGGGAGCTTAATTTGTTAAGAATTTTGTCCAGAAATGAGAAATCTTTGCGTTCTCTGATTAGAAGCTTGAATTTTTAGTGTTTTAACAAGGAACAAAATTGGACGAGCGAAAGGCTTAAGTTTTAAAAGACGGGTGGCTGATTTTACAAGGGCAGCGGAGGGCGGAAGGGCAGGGGAGACCCAATTTACGCGATGGACATATACAGCGGTCAAGGCCCTTATTTTAAAATCTAAAAATTCCCTACTAAGAGGCGATATCGTTTTGGATACGAGCCATTTTTTATGGTTGATGTGTACTGGAGTGTTTTGGGCGATGTATCAGAAGAGCCCGTTTGCATCCTACGTGATGTATTTTACATTTGTCCACTATTGTTATGCTAATGGTACATTGGTTTTTATTTTGAACTATTTCTTGACGGGAAAATCTTTTTGGTCTCGTTTCATTTTGTAAGCGGAGTTTGGATTTGGCAATGTGGATTATTCGTAATTAGCATCGATTGAGCTGGGAAATTACCATCTCGGCGCTGTTTTATTGTCCAAATTTGAGGTTTGTAGATTCATCCATGGTCGGTAATGCTTAAAATATGTTTTAAACAATCATTTAAAAAACACGTTTTATTCTAGACGAATTTGCTATAATTTTTTTAAGCATTTTTAAAATTAAAATGAAAATCTTAAATCTATAAGTTATATTATATTATTTTAACCGCAAAAAAATCAGTTTTTCTCAAAGCCTCGCCATGGGTCAATAGTTTTTATTGAACATTCGAAATTGTCCTTTTTGCTGCAATGTAACTAACAACGTCAGGTAAAAACAATAGGGGTATAAATATACCAATAAAGGTAGGAAAATGATTGTGGGATTGATTTTGTTTATTTCAAAATATAGTTTCCAATATTTCCTCTTCGATATTGCAATTCTTTCTCCTCACCAATATCTCACCTCGAATGAATGAATGAATGTTCATTTACTTTTCCTAAGTGGGGGCGCTTTCAACACAGGGATGGGTAGGCTTGACCAGTTTTACCATTAGTAACATAATAAACATAAGTATGGCATAGAACGAATTAACTAATGATAGTCGTGGAGTGATTGCGAAATAGGAAATTTCCGGACAGGAAATTCGTCCCTTCCTACTGTTTCCGTTGCCAAAATAGTTTATTAGTTTGATGGCGAGAAATACGAGTGTACACGTGTTTAGGTTTTAAATTCGAAAAAAAAACTAACTTCTGAAATGGAGCCAGTGTTTATTAAATAAAAAATGCTTTTATCAAAGCAGTTGGAAGGTTTATTTAAGGGGTAGTTCGGATCTATAAAGGCACAGATATTGGAAATGTTTTAGAATTAAAGAGTTATTTTTTGGAATTATTTTAAAAAGCAAAATATATTTCTAAAATAATTTCAATCAATTTTTCCTCACCTTTTATATATTTTAAAACCCTTTCCTTAAATTTGAGCCTTGAAACTGTAACAGTAAACTGAGAAAATTTTAAATTGTAAAGGAGTACTCGTGTTTAGTTCAGAATTATGTATATTCTAATGGAAATATTTAAAATGTATTAAATCGGCCACCATGGATATAAAATAAGGCTGTGGGATAAGAAATTCGAAAGAGAAGACATACTACGAGCTGAGTTATTTTGCTTGATAAGGCACCATATTTTTGAAACGCTTATTTTTGGCATTGATTTTCAATGCTATAGACGCAGTGCTTCCATATGCGGGGAATTTTTCCTTATTCCGGATTCCGGAATTTTCAACCTTTAAAAACGCTAAAAGGGAATAATGTAATTTAAGAGGGAAAACGGGGAAAACGATGGAAATTTAATAAAAGGTCATAATAAAAGTAATGAAAGTCACGATCTAAATATCTAAAGCAACTTTTGAGGATATGTTTATGCAAAATTATTCAAATGTAAGTAATTTTGTAATAAATAAAACCTTAAATTTGGATTCATTTTCAGAATTAATCTGAATATCTATATAAATTAGTATTAAGAGCGAGGGATACAAAATGGAAATTTCTATGTCAAAAATGCGAAAAACGGGATTTTTCATTTAATGAAATTATCGTAAAAGGAAAATTTTAAATATCAAATGTGGAAGCCCTGTATAGACGTCTGCAATGCTGTCGTAACTGGATTCTGCAGTTTTGTTTCAAACTATATTAACACACTATATTATAACCTTAATTAATATGCTGTCTTATATGTTAAATTAAAATTTTGTATAATTACATATGAAATTAAACGGTCAAAGGAGTTTGCAACTTTCTATGTAAGCTAATTCTCTTAATGAATTTATAAAACAGACATGTACTAAATTTTATCTATTCAAGTCTGCACTTATTATTTTAAACTTCTGGTTTAAAGTAGAATTATACATCAGTATTTAAATTTGGCATGCATCATGAAAAACTGAAGATCTTCACAAGTCAAGTACCCGCTGGTAGTAAAAAAGAGTGACATTAGAGTTACATTAAAATGACCACATTTCTTTCTGGAAAGGCCTGATGAAATGTGTGCAGTTACACTGCAGTAGCCTGTTTGAATTGTTAAAGATACTTTCAAGAAAGACCTAGTCGAATTGAAATAAGTCATTCAGTCGTAACTTTGTGTTCACAATTTACGGCAACTGAATTACGTATTTTAAATTAACTAGAGCTAGGTCTCTTGAAAGTCTCTTTAATAAAAGAAAATTCATGACTTATCTTTTCTAAGCTAAAGGACAAGACGCATTGTTATCAGTGGCGGCTTAAGAAGGCTGGGTCCCCGGGGCGGCGGCAGTGTTTTGTGACACCCCCCAGGACCGTGCAGAAGTTTTCACGGGTCCGTCTTCTTCAGGTTTAATCGTTCTGATTTGCACCCCCCCCCCTCGAGCTTCCCCGATGGCACCCCCTGCTGCCCTGGTACCCGGGGCGGACTGCCCCCCCGCCCCCCCTTAGGCCGCCACTGATTGTTATCCTTGCACTTGCAGGCTCTCTCTATAGGTAGAGACATGGACTAATTAACTAGTCCATGGTAGAGAATATCATCTGTTGATTGTGACATAGCCGCGTAGATTTAACTCTAGGCGGCTATTATTGTGAAAATAGAGGCTATAACTGCACCTATTCTGTTAACTTTAATAACTTTCTTGATTAAATTGATTGCAAATCTCTTTTATTGATGACTTTTTTACTAGTGTATTTTCTATAATGAGTTTTAGCAGTTTAAATGACGTAATTTTACACGTAATCCTTTACAATTTAAAATTTTATCAGTTTACTGTTACAGTTTCAAGGCTCAAATTTAAGGAAAGGGTTTTAAAATATATAAAAGTTGAGGAAAAATTGATTGCAATTATTTTAGAAATATATTTTGCTTTTTAAAATAATTCCAAAAAATAACTCTTTAATTCTAAAACATTTTCCAATATCTGTGCCTTTATAGTTCCGAACTACCCCTTAAATCAACCTTCCAACTGCTTTGATAAAAGCATTTTTTATTTAATAGCTGTCTCTTTGCTCTGCCTCACAGGGCATATTTTGGCAAAAATTTATAATTGAAAATAAAATCCATAAGTTAGAAATTAAATAGGTTTTATTTTTAAAAATATTTTGTACAGACATTTTAATATTATTGAATGTAATTTAACATATTGAATATTATTTTAAATATTTTACTTAACATTGGGAAATAAAGATGATAATTGGTTATGTCAAATTGAGTTTTAATTTGCCATTAAGACTTAGATAACAAGATAATAGGTTCTAGTAAGCAAGTGAAATATGCTAATTTTGGAAAAACTGTCAATCAAAAGCAGACCTTTGATGAGATAGTGTTTATGGGTAGCATAGCATGATTGGTGAAGAGCTTTTAATCGTTTACTTTTATCTCAATTATGTATCAAGAGTTTCCTAACTCTGCCGAGCTTTCAAATAAAAAACCAACCATGTGTAATTTATGTTCACTAAGGCATCGTGTAATTTACAGCCACAAGGCAATATATATAGAATGGGGTACAGAACACAGACATTGTAAATGAATATAGTCACAAAGGCAATTAATATGAATATATGTTATATTAAAAAACTAAAAAAAATTCTAACGCGCTTAGTGTAAGTAAGCACATTTATCAACAGTACTTGAATGGTGGGTCTCCAGCCCTATTCTGGCTGTACTACCTTACAACGGTATGGCTCGTACACTACTGATCCTCAAATAACAATAATTTCAGTCTACTCACTCTTTAAGCTTTTGAATAATTAAGACACCTTTACATATAGGATTAAGTTTGAATGCCCAAAACGTTTATTGTTATGAAAAATTATTGAAATATTTACCATACTTCATTACTGTAATTAAAATTCTCAAAATTATTTTCACAATGCTAAATGGATACACCTAAATCAAAATTCAATTATTAATTTTTTTTACTCTGTAAAAAATCAGCTGGGTAAAAAAACCTTATGGAAGAGATAAAACAAAATTTACTTCAAACTAAATTTCACTTTCCACAAAATTCTTTCTGGTACTACTAAATACTTTATTTTTAACCTAGAATATATGATCGGGTTCTACTTCTACAGGCTAATTTTCCCTACGAGGCTTAACGGTTAAATGTTAAGTACTATTAAACTGCAATTTAATTAATTACGATTATGATAATTTTTAATTAAAAAATACTTAATTACGTATAAATAATGATATTTAAATAAAGTTCCCATAAGAAATGGTTTATTATTTCTTGAAAAAAAAATCAACGTTAACTCGAAGACGGACAAAATTTGATTTTGGCATTTTTACGGGAAACTGGCTAAGAGCTGATCAGTTGGCCTTCCATGTCAAAAATGGTACACTAACTCATAACCGTACGAAGCTTCTTATCTACAGTCGACTAACTTTCGTTAAATGACGGGATTCTAATACGTTTCTCGCTGAAGTTGCCAGTAGCAACAAATCCGTATGGGTATCTCTGCACTGTACACCAACGCTGATACATTAATATTAATTGTAGTACTGGCAGACAATAATTGTTGACAGTAAGAATAATCCCGCTAGCCATCCACAATACTGAGTCTTGGGCATGAAAATCGCTTAAAATAAAGTCTTAAAATTTTTTATTATTGATTCTCCTGCGCTTGGCTGTATTAATTTAAGCCATAGGAAATCGCGCTGACCCCTGATTTTTATCTTCCAATTCAATATTTCATCATTTTTTCCAAAAGTAAGTGTTATTTACAGTTTTGAAAGCATTTCAATTTTCAATAGTCCGTCGAAAAGGCTGCCGGCGGATGATGCGTCTTACCAACTACACTTTCCAGCTAGCAGCGTCTGAACAACCAAACGCCAGTGCCCCAACCGCCTTCAATATTGTTTGAGTGATGTTTTTTGAGGGAGCACCAGTGTGCTGCGGTTGTAACACTTCTACAGGGGCGAGTAGGCCAAAAATAGGTCGGAATTCAGAAATAATCTAAAATGTTTGACATATCTCTAATCGCCAACTATATCGAAATTAAAAACAATTTTAATCAATCATAAATGGAAACTTTAATGGTCATGATTTGAGTTAATCATAAATGGAAACTTTAATGGTCATGATTTGAGTTAATCATAAATGGAAACTTTAATTGCCATGATTTGAATTATACATAAATGGAAACTTTAATTGCCATGATTTGAGTTAATCATAAATGGAAACTTTAATTGCCGTGATTTGAGTTAATCATAAATGGAAACTTTAATTGCCGTGATTTGAGTTAATCATAAATGGAAACTTTAATTGCCGTGATTTGAGTTAATCATAAATGGAAACTTTAATTGCCGTGATTTGAGTTAATCATAAATGGAAACTTTAATTGCCATGATTTGAGTTAATCATAAGTGGAAACTTTAATTGCCATGATTTGAGTTAACCATAAATGGAAACTTTAATTGCCGTGATTTGAGTTAATCATAAATGGAAACTTTAATTGCCGTGATTTGAGTGAATTATAAATGGAAACTTTAATTGCCGTGATTTGAGTTAATAATAAATGGAAACTTTAATTGCCGTGATTTGAGTTAATCATAAATGGAAACTTTAATTGCCGTGATTTGAGTTAATCATAAATGGAAACTTTAATTGCCGTGATTTGAGTTAATCATAAATGGAAACTTTAATTGCCGTGATTTGAGTTAATCATAAATGGAAACTTTAATTGCCAGGATTGAGTTAATCATAAATGGAAACTTTAATTGCCGTGATTTGAGTTAATCATAAATGGAAACTTTAATTGCCATGATTTGAGTTAATCATAAATGGAAACTTTAATTGCCGTGATTTGAGTTAATCATAAATGGAAACTTTAATTGCCATGATTTGAATTAATCATAAATGGAACCTTTAATTACTATGATTTGAGTTAAAATAATAGTTTATTTATTTTAACTATAACTAAACTATTATTTTAACAAGAATCATAGCAATTAAAGTTTCAACTACCTTAATTCCCATCGACTTCTCAAAAAACGTATTTAAAAAACTAAGCGTAAAAATTGGAAAAATAGTTTCAGTAACATTTAAACGGAAAATTCTTAAGCAATTCACAATCGAAAGAGGAATCGAATACCAGCTCGAACTTGCGTGAAAAGGAAGAAAGTTAAACTACGATTTCGAGAAAAACTCTAAAGCCCAGTTTTCACTTGGAGTTAACGAATCAAACATCTCTCGCGTTGCGTTGTTTTCGTTTAGCGTCGCGGTCCTGACAAGTGTTTGACACTTTTTAACGCTTTTTTTTGGTCCGTACCGCTAACAATGCTCTGACCACTAAAAGAGATATTTACTAAAACCCGCATTAAAACTTTCTTTGCAAATGACATTAATAAGGTACAGTTGGATGAGCTTATTTATCGTAGTGCTCGGCATTTGATTAATTTTTATCCATGAATAAAATAAGCTCGGCGATATTTAAATAATATTTATTTAAATAACCAATAGTTGAATAAAACTTGTAAAATGTTAAAATAATCGAAAGTGAATAAGCCTATTATTTAAATAAAACAAACAATTATTTAAATAAATACCACCATTATTCAAATAAATGCTTGGTTGCGTAAAAAACATAATTAAAATTATATTCTTTTTACCAACGTTTTTTTAAATAAATCGTAAAATTTGGGGATAATGAATAAACAATTCCGAACACTAATTTATCGTAATTATGTTTTAAGTAATTCGCCAGAGAATATAAATAAATATATAAATTAGAGCTTAAACCTAAGCCTGGGCGATCGAATTTTTTCCTTATTCCGTGAAAATTCCCAACGCGTTCCTTCCAAGTGTAAACTAGGCTTAAGAATGGAACTAGAGTGTTCCGAGGTCGGCTGAAAAAAGGGTGCGCCACCGTCCAAGCGTAATGAAGAGATTCTCGGCGTCGTAAATCGGAGATTCTCATCTCGGCTCATTACATCCGCCGCTGGCTTTCTCGGTGTCATCGCGAGGTGAGATAGATTTGGGGTCTCGCGACGCTATCAACAGAGGGAGCTAATTTACGAAAGTCAGATCTCTCCGATCGTCCGAATTCAAAGGGAAACCGAGACACCGCCAATCGAACCTTTTCTTCTGACCAGGAAAACTATTTAGGCGTGGAGCAAAAAAGAAAATGGATTTCGAACACCTCGCTAGAAAATGTCTGGTGTAATAATCCAAACAAACGAAACTTTCTGAATACGCACTCACTCCACGACAAAACTTTCGTTGAGTGTCATACCTAGGAGCAACAAACAAAAGGCAGAACGCAGCCAGCCTTTAAACACGCTAACGAAGGGTTGTGTACGAATTCCATTGGACGAGCGTCACGAGCCTTTACGCTGAACGTTTTACGGGCGGGGGGAGACAATTTCAGAATTTTCCCCTTCCGACGGCAGCAGGCGCTAAAGCGTCTAGCCAATGAAAAACGTACGCAAGAAAATCCACGACTTTTGACGGGTTGCGTTCTCCTTGTGTGGGGTGTTGTGTTTGTTGCTCCTAGGTCATACTAACGTGTATAATTTTACTTATGCTATAACTTTGAATTTAGTTGAAATACTGAAAAAGGCTTTTACGCTTTTTCGGAACGGAATTGTAATTTGTGTCGAGGAGTGATTCAAAGTTTTATTAAATAAACCATGGATAGTAGATTTTAGAGGATCGGTAAAAAGCCCGGTTTTTACTAGCCCCCGTAAGCCAATCACACTAAGGGAGTCGTCCAAGGTTATTTGAAAAAAAACAAGTATCGCTAAGAGTGGACGATACTGTTCGAAAAAATAAAAAAGATAAACACGAAATACATTTTTACGCCAAAAGGTATTTTTTCACGTTTTTATAGATTAAATTAGATATACTAAATATCAGATGATAGTTTTTATTGAATTAAAAAACCAAAATTAAAAATTACTAAAATATAAAGCGCAAAAAATTACGTAACAATATCAACCGCGTTAGATTGCCATTTTGAAATTTTAAGATCACGTGGTACAAACGACCTTGCAAGACTCCCTCGGAGTCTCTCGAGCTGATTGATACGCGGGGAGAAATAAAATGCACTGTGGAAGGCTATCGAAAACCTGTCCTCTATTTACTGTCCATGAATAAACACCCTCGCTTATAAATAGGTGATTCTGAAGTATAATCTTGACAAATATACATGTATAAAGGAGTTGGTTTTTTTTGGCCGCGTGCTTTTGATATATTAGGTGGGTTTTTTTTCGCTTGTCCGGGGACAAAAAGTGTAAACTTTTTACCCTAAAACGTTTTATTCGCCTGTTCTCGGGGTAAGATTTACCCTGTCCCGAATTTTGTTCGCTTGTTCCAGAGCTCTAAGGTTACACTTTTTACTCCTCCTCGAAAGGAGGTGTAGATGGAGTAATCTAGCTTTGTCGTCTGCTTAAATTTCGTTTCACGAAAACATGACGGGCAAGCTTTTTATAAGTAACCTTTAACCTTTAACTACTCCCTTCTTACTCCAACTCGTTTTTTCGTCAAGACAGAATTGAAGTAAAATGACGTCATATGGCTACACTTTTTTACTTGCTCAAAAAACCCAGAACAGGCGGAAAAAAACCACCTATCAGTAGATTGTGGCTCGCGCGATTTTGCACGCGCGTTGAAATTGAAAAAAGAAGCGCGCGCTCATACTTTAACCATACGACAGAAAGTAACCAAATCATGTGACCACCGATATTTTTTAGAATCACCTATTAACAAAAGTAGTCTTATGCTAATTTTTCTTTTAAGAAGTGGACTGCGTTTGAACTAATAACCAAAATTATATCAATTTTCGAAAATTAAAAAAAGTTAAACTTTGGAATAGGATAAAATAAATAAATTTACGAAGAACAAACCCGTGAACTAAGGATAAAAATAAACTAGTATTTTTACCTCTCCGAGGGGACAAAGTCCCCTAGGAGGGGTTATACAACGACCGTGTCTGTCTGTGGGTGGGTCTGTGGGTGGGTCTGTGGGTGGGTCTGTGGGTGGGTCTGTGGGTAGGTCTGTGGGTGTGTCTGTCTGTCAGGACTGCGAACGCGTTCGCATTTTCGGTGCAAAGTGTAATCACTGCGTACGCAGTTTCTCAAAGGGTTGGCAAAACCACCGTGTGACGGTGAGCGTAAACGGATGCATTTGCGGTTTGGTTTGGATGGTGTTTTTTCGCTCACCGTCGTGACGGTTTGGTGTATTACGGTTTTTGTAATGTTTATGCGTAGGTTGTGAGTGTTGAATTTGTTGTGTTTGTGTTCTGATGGATGTGCATGTTGAGTCTGTTGTGTTTATATGGGCGTTTTCTCTCCAACTTCTTCTTAATGACTTTGGGACGGACCGAGTGCTGAGTGTAATGCTACCTCTCAACGTCCAATGGCAGGGTTTCCACCAGTTGTACACGGTATTCGTCTTAGTATCAATTTGCGATCGCATCGGGCGGGATTTGAACCCGAGACCTCCTGATTGACAGGCGGACGTTCTACCACAGAACCACCGACACTTGTTAAGCCTTTTTGAAAATTAGACCTTCAGCTTTATCGGAAGCGTATTTAATAGAGTACGAAATTTTGGTTTAATTGAAATAGAATTGAAATTGAAATTATTGCATCGAAGAAATTCTACTTTAGCGTTTCTCTATTGATTAAAAATAAATGCGCCACCCAGGTTTCGAACCCAGACCATTCGGCTTGGCAGTCGAGCGCTCTACCACAGAACCACCGATAGCTCCTTAGATTCACTGAAATTAAGACAGGCATCGTAAGCATAATAGGTAATAAAGTCTTTTTTTATTAATGAATTTATGAAGGCCTAATCTGGTATTTTTTAAAGGTTAAATCTTGTTTTAGCGCAGTCAGCCGAGATTAGAGGGTTAAAGGGTAGACCCTGTGGGTGGTCCACTTTTTTAACGACCTATATATAGTTCTGTTAATTCAAAGGAGATAATTTAACGTTAATTGCTTTAAGAGCTGGCGGTTCGTCAAGTGGCTCTCTGTGCTTTGTTGATGGTAAGGTTTTTGCTTCTTGTAAATACATTTGGTGTGGATATTTGGATATCTACGATTTCTAACGCAGTCAATGATTTCTTGGGTGTGCGAGTCATTATATGATATTGGAAATTGGACGGCATTGGTCTTTTTCATGTGGTATGCGTCACAACGTCAACAGGAAGTGAACGAGTCGTCCACTACCAGATATCTACGGTATCTTCATCAAGGGCGAGTGTTGAAATAAAATGAGCGTTAAAGATGCGGCAAGTATTTCGTAAGAGAGTAATTCCAAAAAGCCTCTGTAGATATTTCTTTCATTAAAATTTGCTTCGTATTATATTTAACTGATAAACTTGTTCTGTAAAAGGGTTTAATTCAATTGTGCATTGTTATAGTACGTCTAACTTACTGTTGTAACTACTTAACTTATGATATTCTGAATAAATTAAAATTGGTCGTTTCGTCTCAATTATTTTAATTATAATTAAAATTTTATACCGGGCGGGATAGAAATGGGTTAATATTTTTAACAAATAACTCTAAATTGCGGAGATATATCTTTAAGGGTTATCTCGATAAATTAATACCACTAGGGACAATTCTTCCGAGGAGAGGTATATTTTGGCTTGCCAACTTGTTATTTAAATATTTTGGAATTCTTTCATACGCAACAAATTATATACCTATTCATACTAGCCACACAATTTGTAAAACATTATTGGCAAAACCAACAATGTTGCAGATCAACATGCTTTTATTGATAAATTTTCAAACAACAGATGTTTTTATAAATTATAATTTAAGCCAAATATTGAAATATTTAATAATTATAATACAAATATTTTCGGTTGAAGAACTAATAATAATAATAATCAGCTAGGCTAATACCCAAGGCACCACCATAGGCCTAAGTCATCAAGCGACTTTTGAAGCCTTTTTAATTCAGGTGGCCGGGTTACAATGCGTAGGAGGGTGGTGGCAAGCCCTGCATGCCACGCGACCGAGCCAACAGCTCCCTACACTAACTATTACCGTTAACCTTAACAAGTTTTTATGGAAGGGGAAACCAAAGAGCTCGGGGAAAAACCCCTTAAACCAAATGTTAATTAATTAATATTACACAGCTTTATTAAATTTAAATGGAAATATCTTGTAGTACTACTAAAGGTATTTTTATACGAATTACAATTAAGTTTATTGGCCGGTTAACGTGATAAATCTTTCAAAATGTTCCTGGAACCAAAATGTTTAATTTCACGAATTTGTAAATAAACTTTCCAAACCTTGGCAAAGAATAGTAGGACTTGAAACTATTCCGCAAACGTTCAATTCATTTTAGTTGGTGTTTAAGGTTTTATATTTTATATAACTAAGGAAGTCTACGTTAAACATTATATTACAAAATAAAGAAATATAATAAATATGATATTAAGAAGTTCAACATCAATGAGATATCGTTATTGCACTTTCAATCTAGGTTTTGTTCAAAAAATGAACCGATAAATGAGAAAGTTTGAAAACTTATTTCTACATATTTAACCGAGCAACTAGGTTTTGCGAGTTTGCCAGGTTTGTAAGATAACAATGTTATCTCTCTTTTCAAGCCTCCGTGGTTCGAGAAAAATTTGGCCGAGCATTCGTTCTTTCACTCGCGAAAAAGGAAAAAGTACTCCCAAAGAAATTTACCGAATGATTTCGAGTCGGAAACTGTTTTGGGCGAAAATGTTGGCTGGCGTACAGAAGTCTTAAGACCATTCGCAAACTGCGTCTTGTATCTTCAAGGTACGAGATTCAGTCTAATACTCAACTACTAAGAGTAATGTGGAAAATCAAGTGGCACATACACTGTCCGGCGACTTTTGAAACCATTTCTGACAGTGACGGATGAGGGTTCAGCGTAGCGTTTAGAATGGCTCGCAAATCCCGGAAGTGACGCGGACGGCCTAACCGGAAACTGCATCTAGCCACGCTCGAAAAAGCGACTGCAGCTCCACCTACGCTTGATTTTAAATACACGCTTGGTCGGCTTAAGAAAAGGGAGGAGATATTTGGCGCGGATTCCGCCTTGTTGGCTTTTTGAGAAGAGGAGCGCTCGGCTCCGGCAAGAGCGTAAAGACGCCAATTCACCGTTTTGCCCCAAAAATTAAGCTTCCTTCCGAAAATAGCCATAAGCAATTGCGTCGAAATTTTTGTCATTCAATCCTGTTTCGCGGAACAAAATTCTCACGTCTAGACTTTTACAGAATCAACAAAACGAGTCTGTCTTGACTAAGGATTACGGCAATTAAACTTTATTAGAAATGATTAGTTTCACGCTTCACTGGAAATTCGAAAAGTTGAAGGGCTTAGCCCCAATTATTCACTCTAACTTTTATGAAAAATATAGCGTTTCTACGCGGTTAATCAAATTATATCTAGCGTATCAAATAAACGCGGACAAGTGAAAATAACGCAATTAACAGCGGGAAATTTACAGTTTCAAACAAACGAAGACAATTACAGCAAAGCGCGTATTTGATAATCGCTTTGTAAAATTATGAAATAGCTAAAGTTAAAGGAGTTTTTCATTACCGTAAACTGTTGACAAAGTTAACGGTAATATTAGGCGAGGGGTTGGTCACTCCGCGAACTCGGTGTACACTGTCGTACCTCTGACTGTGCTAGTAAGAGTTCGTGAACTCTTTAAAATCCGTACCTTTAACAGTACTAAGTACGCGAACTCGGTGTACAGGTCATCCGAGAGTGACTTACCCCTCGATATTAGGTGAATGGAGTTATTGGGTGACTTGAAGCGAAGGGATTGTCACCACATTCGTACACAATACCACTAGGTCTATTGAAATAATAGCATTACAATGTCTATTGATGACTTAGGGCTAAGAGGGTGCATTGGGTATAATCATAAGCCTATTATAAGCAAAGGTCTAGGCCAAATTTTTGACGATCACATTCCCGTTATTAAGAGGTAGGTATTCAAAATCTGCCCCTCCTAGTGGTAATTTTCTCAACTAGGCATTTCCCCAAATGAATTTCGCGCATTGCATGATGAAAGCGCCGAAGGCGTGCGCGAACGTTTTTAAACTTAGAACCAGGTGGAAGAAATATCCGCCACCAGCCCTTAGCACCGTGACCAAGGCTTATTCACAATTTTATCACCTTCATACTTAAAATGAACACTTATCGTTGCAAAATGATTCACAGAACCTAAAAGTGGCTTTTAGAAGTAAGAGAACTTGTTTCTGAAGGTATTTATTTTTCAAATTTGAGATTTAGACGCGTTTTTGTGGCATTTATCAACCCGAGCGTGGCTGCTCTACCAAGTAAGATAATATTTTAGATGTAGAAATTTTTAAAACGAAGATGTCGCTACTGCCCTATCGTCGTACGTTCATTTTCTTATCTCCAGGACAACGCCGTTAACATGGGCCCCCATGGTAGACCTTATGGGGACCTTATGATAGGCTTATGGTATAATCAAGAATGATCTCTATGTTTGTGATGATTTTATCCCCTCGTGCTTGAATAGTTAATTCCTCTAACCCTAAATTGCTGGAATATGATTGGTTGGATCTGTTATCACGAGGTAAGGAAAAAGCTACTACATTTTTTTGTTGAAAAAATTATTGTCTTGTCCTTTAAAGTACTTCAACCTCATACTTAAGAATACAAATTTAGGTAAAGGTTTTTCCAAGTACTGTTTTCAAATTAGGTTTGGCGTTTAAAACGTCGAGAATCAATTTAGGGTATAGGGTACGTTCAGTAACAATCAACGGAAAAAAAACCGATGCATTTTTATTTTGCACCGATGAGCGTTTTCGTCATAATGAAAGCTTTTATTCGTCCTCGGGGGTTTTTTTTTAAATGGCGTTCAATTAATAGTAGTTTTACGTCAGTCATCGGAAAAACCAGCTCTTGAAGCCGATGACTTCGGTGAGCAACCGATGACCATCGTGACGTCAAAACCGGAAACGCGAAAAGCGAACGGTAGGAAACCGATGTCAGCGATTACTAATCGGTGAGTCCGATGAGCGCTGCTGAACGTACCTCAAGTCTAGTATCACGCGAAGTTTGAGGCTCCGCGCGAGAGCACCGTACCAAAGTAAAGTGGATCTAGAAACAATAAGAGCAGTCTGGCACCTAGGAGCAACAAACACAGCACCCCACACAAGAAGAACGCAACCAGTCAAAATTCGTGTCATTTCTTGTGTACCGTTTTCATTGGTTAGACGCTTTAGCGCCTGCTGCCGTCGGAAGGTGAAAATTCGGAAATTGTTTTCCCCCCGGCCGTAAAACGTTCAGCGTAAAGGATCGTCCAATGAAATTTGTACACAACACTGCATTAAGCCTAGTTCCCACTTGGCGAAAAAATCCGTTTACGCGCTGTAAATTAACGCGTACAAATAAAATTTGCGAAAATTTTGAAATTCGCGCCTCCATGGTTCGAAGCAAACGATCTATTTTTTTTCGCTGGCGTCTCAGCGAAATAACATTTCAGCCAATCAGAGAAAGTCTCTGACGGCACATCCCGAAACGTAAGAGCCGCTTCGTTAGCAGAAATAGCTTTTCAAAATCTGCTATTTTTCTTCTCAGTTTTATTTCTCACTAGATTGAGTAATACATCGTATTGTTCTGGACTCATTCGAAAGAACCAACAAAGCAAATCAAATTTCAATTTCTTAAAATGTCAAACATTGTTTATTACAAATTACTCACTTGAAAAAACTTTCTCGGCCACAATTCCTCATTTCTTGGAAATAGCCCTGTTCGTGTCTTTTTAGAAATCTCTAATCCAAAGGGGTAGGTACATTTGTTCGAATGTCAATCGTCCGAACGGTGGAACAAATGTTCGAATTTCATTCTTCCGAACCGCCGAAAACAGACAAACGATTATTCGAACAAATGAAATTCGCCATTAAAGTTAACATAAATTGTACGACTAAATCACCAACAAAAGTTGTGATAAATTTTTCGGGCAAATGAAATACGTTTTCGGACATACGATCCTGTTTTCCGGCATTCGGACAAATGATCATTCGGACATTCGTACCATCCTTTCGGAAGAATGAAAATCGAACAAATGTACCCAAATCAATCCAAAAACGTCTTTGACTTTTGGAGAAAAATTTACAAAACATTGTATAAACCAATAACATATGAAGTAAAATAAAATTTATTTTATTGAAATTCTCAACATTACTCTCCATTTGGTTCATTTTGAAGCGACCTAGGCTTAGCGTTTTTAAATATTCGCGCCAAATGAGAACCTACTCCCTAGCGATTAAAACAAATCGCGTTTTCTTCGTGGGAACTAGGTTTCAGCGTGTTTAAAGGCTAGCTACGTTCTCCTTGTGTGTGTTGCTCCTATAGCTGGCACGGACCATAACTTCTAACGAGGAGACTACCCGAGGTGATAATCACCGATTTTGTTGAAACTAGGTGGGTACGTAGACCTTATGGTAACAAGAAATTTCACCAAGGGAAAAGTTGCAATGGGCATTAGTTTTGCCATGGCAACCAAAAATGTTTTTGACAACGCAGTATGTATATTTTCCCATTGAAAATGACATGGGAATCTGAGCACTTCTAAAAAATAATAATAATAATAATTATAATTAAAATTATTAATTTTGATCAAATTCAAACAACTAAATTCTATTTTATTAATTTTGATAAAAATCATTTATTACCGTCGATTAGTTGGTAAATACAACTTTTTATTTTTATATTTCGCTTTTCTCCATTTTTACTGATTCTGATCAATTTTTATCAAAATTACCAAAATTCATCAAAATATCATAAAATTAATTTAATTTGTCAATTTTGATCTATTTTTTTTTGGTTTTGAAAATTTTCACAGGCGCTCAGATTCCCATGCTATTTTCAATGAGAAAATATACGTACTGTGTTGTCAAAAACATTTTCGGTTGCCATGACAAAACTAATGCCCATTGCAACTTTTCCCATGGTGATATTTCTTGTTACCATAAGGTCTACGTACCCACCTAGTTTCAGCAAAATCGGTGATTATCACCTCGGGTAGTCTCCTCGTAAGTTCTATACATTTTATCAGCGTCAGGCGAAAGAAACGACAGATTTCTATAGAGAAAAACCAAAAAGAATATATACCACACATTCAGAGTAGGACAGTGACAAAGCCATCCTAGCACGCTCCTTTGTTTTGGGAGTTTGACTGGTTAGATCGGCCAGAATCGATGGTCGCGTACATCGACAAAACTGATGAGAGAATATAGAAGAGAGCCAAAAAAATGAGGAAAAACGAGAGCCCAAAACACAAGCAATTCTCTTAAAAGGCCAGTCGCCAGATTGCGACGCGCCAAAAATCAATGCACGAAACACTACCACGAGATCCGCGGTTGGGGGTAAAGTCGGCGAAGACAGTTACCATTCGCCATTTTTTGTCAATGGCACGGCGACAATGAGTTACGAGAGTGCCTATTTCGCTACCCTTAGTTTCGAAAACGATGCCTACTGGCTATGACTTATCTAAAATAAAAAGGGGTAATATTTTGTAGATAACTTGACAGCGAGGAGAAAGCAGGCTCCGTAATAAACGCCTTGCAAACTTAACTTGTATTTTTTATGTTCCAAGTACTTTATGTGTACATTGTTAGAACGGAATTTACCATTCTGGTCGATGGTAGTTTTATTTCTGGATAGGTTTAGCTACTCTAGATTGAAACAAAAGGACCTTAGCTCCAAGAAAAAATTGAAAAATTTGTATACGAAAATAGAATTGGAGGGTCCAGATAAAAAAATTTATTCAATAAGACCTTGGGGTGCCTTAATCAAAATGGATGGTTAAAGGGTTGTGCTCGAGACATCGATTTCTAGAATGGGACCAAGGGACGAATCGGGGAGAGCTTTTTTATTCCTTCTTGTCATTAATATTTTAATTCGCGGGGCATATTTAATTAATGTGTCGGCGTGGCGCAAAAGAATATTAATATATTTGCAAAATCAAATTAAATTTATAATTTTAGTTGGGTTTAAAAGATGAT